>NC_041388.1:549240747-549298267 GCF_002162155.2 Triticum dicoccoides | reverse complement strand
CTAGCACAGCTTCCGGCGCCGTAGGCGCTCAGCGGGCGGTAGCTCACGTGTGTTTGCCTCGCCGTGCCTGCAGATCTGAAGGAGATCGCGTCCGTGGTCGAGGCGGGGTCGCTGACCAAGGAGGTCCGCCGGATCTCCCGCGCCGTCCGCCTCACCGTCGCCCTGCGCCGCCGCCTCGCCGCCCCCGACGTCGCGGCCTTCCTCGCCTTCGCGCTGCCCGCTTCCTCCGAGGCCTTCACCCGCCTCTCCCCTCTCCTCCCCAAGGTATCTTTCTGCCTGCAACTTCAGAGCTCTCGTGATTTGGAATAAACATGCAATTATGCCTGAATCTGATGACACCGTCAAGGACATGAGCGTCTGATACTATGTTTGTTATTCTACATGTGTTACATGTGTCTTGGCTGCCGATTGACATGGTAGATCGTTCTGGATTGATTGGCCTTTTAGAAGTAAATGGGAACTCATAATCTAGGCCATTGTAGTAGAGTAACTGTTAGCCGGCTACTGTATGGTGATGCAACGCGAGCCTTTAGATTTTCCAATTCAGTTTCACTGTTGAAGTTCACGACGAATCAGGTTCCTTCTGTTCTGACGATTAATTGGTAATTGACACAGTCTTGGGTATCTCGTATTATGTCTGGCATGAGATCGTTCTGGATTGCTTGGCTTGTTAGAAATAAATTAGAACTCATAATCTAAATCATTGCTGCAAAGCAACTGTTACTGTGTGGTGATGCAGTACAAGCCTTGAGCAATTGCATATTTTGCAATTGAGTTTCACTACTGAAGTTCATGTCAAACCAGGTTCCTTCTGTTCTGATGCTTAACTGTCACTCCCTCTGATCCAAAATAAGTGTCGCAGCTTTGAACTGAGGTTAGTTCAACCTTAGTTGAAAACTGCGACACTTACTATGGATCGGAGGTAGTAATTGATAATCTCATGCTTGGTGCGTAGGGGGTTAGAACTTGCTTCGGATTAATTCTGTACACATCAAAATTTTCAAACTGAAGTGTTCTCTTGCTCAGAGGTGTTTTATGTTCATATGGTGTTACCTCCTTTAGGAAGATGGAAGTGAGATGGATGTTGACGCTGCAGCTCCAGCTGCTCAAGTTTCAATCAAGCATGGACTCCCAGAGATTGAAATATACTGCTACCTGCTTGTGTTGATTTTCCTTATTGATCACAAGAAATATGATGAGGTATGTCCGAGAGTTTCCTCCACTTTGTCATCATTAGTGATGAGACATACCAATTTGATGTTCTCTTCAGGCTAAAGCATGTGCAAACTCTAGCATTGCTCGTTTGAAGAATCTCAACAGGAGGACTGTTGATGTTTTGGCTTCTAGGCTGTATTCGTATTACTCGTATGTCCATGAACTCACCAACAGCCTTGCTGAAATTCGTGGGTGAGTTATTATATCATGAATTGTTATTCTCACTACACGGTATCTATACAGACCTTCCAGTGCGTCCCTGAGTAACTAGTAAGCGCTTTTTTCTGTTCGGTCCTGCTTTCATTTTCTTCTCATACAATTATCTCTTTGCAGAACTCTCCTTGGGTTGCACAGGATGGCAACTCTTCACCATGATGAGCTTGGGCAGGTTGTTCTGAGACCCTAGTTTTCAATTTTTTAGACATACAGCTTGAATGCTGTCAAATTATGGGGTTGACTTCTGGTTTCGATGGCAGGAAACTCTTCTTAACCTGCTTCTTCGCAATTACCTGCACTACAACCTATATGATCAGGCAGAAAAACTTAGGTCAAAGGCACCGCGTTTTGAAGCACATTCCAATCAGCAGGTAATCATAATTCATCAAGTATTTTATTTGCTCTCCTGTTTTTATGCTGAGTTGTTGCAGTTGAAGTAGAAATGCAATATGTCTTTATTCTTTGTACTAAGGCTGGTTATCGATTTAATGACGAACACCCTACGAAATTGTCATTCTTTCATTTGATCATGTGAAGGTATGTTGTAGACAAGAACTAATCTCCCTATTTTTCTCACAGTTCTGCCGCTATCTGTTCTACTTGGGAAAAATTAGAACAATTCAGCTCGAATACACTGATGCTAAAGAGAGCCTCTTGCAAGCAGCACGGAAAGCACCCACTGCAGCTCGTGGATTCCGCATCCAATGCAACAAATGGGCTATACTAGTAAGGCTACTTTTAGGGGAGATACCAGAGAGAACTGTTTTCATGCAGAAAGGAATGAAGGCGGCTTTGACACCATATTTTGAGCTTACAAATGTAAGTTCACCTTCTTTGGAAAATATACATGTTACTGCTGCATGATACATTCTTAATTTTTTTTCATGTATGATCTCCAGGCTGTTCGAGTTGGGGACTTAGAAGTGTTTAGAGCTGTTGCAGAGAAATTTGGGAGCATTTTCAGTGCCGACAGGACATCCAATTTGATTGTGAGGCTGCGCCACAACGTCATCCGGACTGGACTGCGCAACATTAGCATTTCCTACTCACGTATCTCCCTTGCTGACATTGCCAAGAAACTGAGGCTAGATACTAAGACTGCTGTTGCTGATGCTGAGAGCATTGTAGCCAAGGCCATCAGAGATGGGGCAATTGATGCCACCATCGATCATGCCAATGGTTGGGTGGTGTCGAAAGAGACTGGCGACGTGTACTCAACAAACGAGCCACAGGCTGCGTTCAACTCCAGGATTGCGTTCTGCCTGAACATGCACAACGAGGCAGTCAAGGCTCTGAGGTTCCCCCCGAATTCTCACAAGGAAAAGGAGAGTGCAGAGAAGAGGCGTGAGAGACTCCAGCAGGAGGAAGAACTTGCAAAACACATGGCCGAGGAGGACGATGATGACTTCTAGATTCCCTCTCCATGCTTTCAGGTGCTGCCTGTTCTTTACGAAGAAGCTGGTACTACTCTGTCAATTTCAGGGGCCGCAGTCCAATATCCTTGCAGGGACAATCTGAATGATTACTCGGTGCGGTTTTTTATGTTCGTAGGAAGCACCTTATTTTTCACTGCAAATTCTTATATCACTACAAATTGGTAGGAAGTGCCTTATTTTTCCATGAGATACTGTAATCGAGGAACTGAGAGAGCTTGTCGGAAACTGTTTTGCACTGCATCCTGTGTTTGCTTTGTGGGAAGCTGATTGAGGACTAGTTCCATGTGTTGCTTCATTTTCGATGTACGTGATTCATCATATGCCTGTGGTGTTGCCTGTTTTCATAATCACTCTGCTAATGTTTTCGGGTGGCTGAAACTTTGTTGCCACTATTAACATTAGAGAATTGTACCTTTTAACTCGGTCATCTTGCGAAGTTGCAGTAAGGTGCTGCACTTTGCACTTAGCAGTACTGTTGAATGACGAGAAGAATTAGAAGAGAAGTTGAGGTTGTAAGCACAATCTTTTTAGGGTTCTACCCTGTTTAAGTGACATCTCTGTATTTCACTTAGGCGGACAATGAAGTATTCATGTTTGGCACATGCCAGGCCTGAGTGAAATCTATTAGTGTTCAACAGTAAAGCAGTACTTAACTGGTTCACTTGGCATTCATTTTTTATCTGTCTTGCATATAACCAGAATACAATTATACAGTGCAAGATTATATTCTAGCAGAAATAGCATTAATTATTTGTGTAGCAGGCTTTGGACAGCTAAGGCAGCTTAAGTTTTGTTCTGACGAAACAAGCCTAAGATGATACATCTGCAAGAATTGAGTAAAATGCAAGCGCGGTCCTAATTCTTTTCTAGAAGTGTCGATTGGGTCCTAATTCTTTCAAAATACACATCTGGATCCTAATTCTTTCTAAGTTGTTCACCCGAGGTCCTAATTTCGTCTGACCGCCGCTGACCAGCTCGTGTGGCGCTTTGACCGCCGCCACGTCGACTCGAGGGCCCACGCGGGATAACGACCAGCCGTGCGTTTTTTCAAAAGAGCCCCCCAACCCTAATCTCTCCGTAGCCGTAGTCCTTTTCCTCTCCTCTTCCCCACCTCTCTCTGCTCTGGCGAAACAGGGGAGATCGACGGCGGTGGTCCGGTGAGAAGAGGCAGGCGCTTGTCCCACGGCGGCGCCGCTAGGATGGCGCCTGTGCATCGGCGACCCGGAGATCCTCCTCCACGATACGGTCAGTGTGGTGCCAGTAACCCTAACCCTTGATCCTCTTTTTCTGCGGATACCTATTTAGCTCGAATCGATGGTAGTATTTGACTGAATCCCTCGATACCTAGGACCACAAGAGGAGGTTTTTACCGTAGAAATCAACTATGCTGGATTTTTCTGCGGATTTGGCCGATCGAAGACGTATGTCGATGGGAAAGTTGCTCTGTTCGATGGTTGCGAAGTAGATACATGGTCTCCTCTCTGGCTCACTGATTTTATGCAGCAACTGGGATATAGTGACCAATCTAAGCATGTTATTTACTGGTTACTGCCTGGAAAGAATTTAGGCGATGGACTGCGGATTGTGGACTGTGACACTGACACTTTGCATATGACAGCAGTTGTTCCAAAATTCCAGTACTTTCAGTTGTTTGTTGATCACAAAGACACGGCCTTTGACAATGTAATTGATGATATTCATGTTAGTGGTACACCTGAGCTACCTCCTGTACTAAGCCCTAAATCTCCTGGGTTTAGCAGTGGAATAAGAGGAAGTCCCAGGTTTAAGGTGAAAGCTCATAAAGGCAGACTGAACCAATTTAATGCAGGCAGCAGCAATGAAGGGAGTAGCAGTGTTCCGCCAGTGGGACAAAATGTTGGACATGAGCTTAGAAGAAGCAGGAGGAAAATTGTGGTAGAAGAAGAAATCCCCAATGAAAATGACAGTGACAGTGATGACAGTGAATGGGATTCAGACTGGGTTGACTCTGACAATGAAGTAGACAAAGATGATGATGATCTGTATGAAGAATGGGTTGATGAAAAATTTGAGAAGAAGAAAAAGAAGAAATCAGAATGGGAGCAGGACAGTGATTATGATACAGATGAACTGCAGGAGCTACAAGATTTAGAGCTTGAAGATAGTGATTCAGCAGAGGAAGTGGAAGTAGTAGATGCACAAGGAAGGAAAAAAATGAAAAAGAAAGTGAAGCTGAAAAGGTGGAGGCCTGAGAACATGAAAGAAGTCAGTTTTCACATAGGCATGGTGTTCTTGTTTGTCATTGAACTAAGAGCAGCAATTCAAGAGTACATTGTGAAGCAGAGAGTGCAAATTCATTACATAAAGAATGATAAACAGAGGATAAGGGCATGTTGTGTTGGAGATTGTCCCTGGTTCTTATTTGCTGCACCTGACAGCAGGACCAAAGCATGGGTTGTGAAGAAGTATGTGGGTGAGCATACATGTGAAAGAGAGTGGGCACTCAAGCAATTTACAGCAAGATATTTGGCTGGCAAGTATGTGGAAACATTTAGAGCAGATGAGAAGATGACACTGCAGAACTTTGGCAGACTTGTTCAGTTGGACTACAACATGCAACCTAGTAGAAGTAAGCTAGCTAGAGCAAAGAGGATTGCACTAAAGAAAATTCATGGAGATGAACTTGAGCAGTATAATTTACTGTGGGACTTTGCAGCTAAAATCAGAAGATCAAACCCTGGCAGTACCATGTTTGTGAATGCAAACAATGGAAAGTTTGAGAACTGCTACATGGCCTTAGATGCATGCAAAAGGGGTTTTCTGCTAGCTTGTAGGCCCATTATATGCATTGATGGGTGTCACATTAAGAACACGTATGGTGGAGTGATGCTGACTGCTGTTGGAGTTGATCCTAACGATTGTATCTTTCCCATTGCAATTGCCATAGTAGAAGTGGAAGATACTGTCACATGGAAGTGGTTCTTGAACACATTGAAGGAGGATCTGAACATACAAAACACAACACCATGGACATTGATGAGTGATAGGTAGAAGGTAGTAATAACATTTCATATTATCACACTGTAGCATTTCATATTATCATACTGTAGCATTTCATATTATCATACTATAGCATTTCATATTATCATACTGTAGCATTTCATTTTATCATACTGTAGCATTTCATTTGTTTATTCTGCAATGTATGTAGGGGTTGATTAATGCTGTCAATGCAATATTTCCTCATGCACAACATAGATTTTGTGTGAGGCATTTGCATCAAAACTTTGCAAAGAACTGGAAAGGTGATGTAATGAAGAATAAATTGTGGCAAATTGCAAGAGCTACACATGAGGCAGACTGGAAGAAGTACATGCAAGAGATGAAAGAGCTGGACCAGGGGGCCTATGAGTACTTGGATGCAATTGACCCAAGGCAGTGGTGCAAGGCTTATTTCCATGAACTCCCAAAGTGTGATTTGCTTCTGAACAACAGTTGTGAAGTGTTCAACAAGTAAGTGGTAGTACTGTATCATTTAAATTGTCATACCGCATCCTTTCATACTGTTGGAACTGTAGCATTTCATTTGTTCTAACTGTAGTGATTTCATAGGTATATACTTGATGCCAGAGAAATGCCTATAGTTACTTGTCTTAAGAAGATCAAGGACCAATTAATGACTAGGTTTTATAGCAAGAATCTGGAATCTGAGGAGATGTGTGGTCAAATTTGTCCCAAAATTAGAAAGAAACTGGATAAAAATATTAACATGTCCAACAACTGCACTGCATTACCAGCTGGACAACACATATTTCATGTTATGGGCATGGTTGGGGAGTATGATGTGAACATACAGAAAGAGGAGTGCTCTTGTAGGGCATGGCGGCTCTCAGGAATTCCATGTAGACATGGAGTTGCATGTTTAAGACATGAAAGAATTAAACCAGAGGATGTTGTCAACAAGTGCTACAGCATTGATGCTTTCAAAGCTGCTTATGGCAAGATCATAATGCCATGTAGTGATCCTAGAGTGTGGCCTAAAACTAATGGGCCTCAAATGCTGCCACCAAACTATGAGAAGAAAGTTGGTAGGCCTGGAAAGAAGAGAAAGCAGAACCCACTAGAGGAGGACAATGGAACTAGGATGAGCAGACATGGCATTATTGGGCACTGCAGTGTGTGCAATCAACCAGGACACAACAAAAGAAAGTGCTCTGAACTAGGTAGAGGACAACCAACAACAACACAAGATCCTGGAGCAGCACATAAGGCAGAAGCAGAACAGGAGCCAGCAGCAGAAGAGGCAGCAGCAGAACATGATCCAGCAACAGAACATGCATCAGTAGAACATGCAGCAACAGAACATGCAGCAACTGAACATGCAGCAACAGAACATGTGCCAACAACTGAAGATGAGCCATCAATACAAGAACATGTGCCAATTCAGGTTGTGCTTCCAGAAACACAACAAAGAACTAAACTACCAGTCAAGAGAAGGCCCAGTTGCAAGGTGCATTTCCCTTAAATGTTTCCCTCAAATGTTGACAGATTTCTGAAATTGCAATGCTCAACAACATTTCTGATTTTTTTGCAGAAAAAGGCATGTCCACAAGTGGGCAAAAGTACATCCAATATGATATCTTCTTCTATGACTTATGATCTTGCTTCATCTACTATGATTGAGATTTTACAGGACCAAGTGAGAGCTTTTTATTCAAATGCAATGTTAATAAATGCAATGCCATATGTTCTTCCAGAAATTCACCTACATTACTAACTAAATGTTTGGTTGGTTTGTAGGCTATAGCTACTCAACAATCTCAAACAGCAGTGCCAGCTCCTCTACCAGAAAGCCAGTTCGTTGCAAACTGCAGAGATGCCCTGCCACCTCCAAGAATCCATACTACTGCTACACTAGGTTTGAAGAGAAGGAAGAAAGTGAAAAAAACTAAGGAGAACAAAGCCCCAACAATTCAGAAGTGAAGACTACAAAGCTGTTATGGAAAGAAGCAGTGTAGGATATTTTTCTTTTGCTTAGGAAACAAGATGGTTTATAATGAAATCTCATGCTGAGATGTGGCTTTGGGTTTCACACAAACCATGGAAATGTAATGCTATTTCCTACTTTTGTTGCACAACTTGAAGACCTTGTAATGCTGAATCCATCTATCTGTCTTTCAGACTGCTTTTAAGTTCAATTACTAGTAAAAGAAAGGCCTTGTATATTACCGTTTATTTGTGCTGTCAATGCTAGTAAAAAAATTGCTGCCAAAGTACAGAAAAACAACCAAAATGCTGCCAAATTTTAGTTCAATTTCATTGCAACAGTACATGATCAACATCTGGATACACCAACAAGCATTGAACACTAGATACATCATACTACCACATCACTTCTTAAATCCTACACACACCACTACTACAATCAGTACAACAAGTGCACTGAGAATACTCCTACAGAGAAAAATGAGCTCATTCATCTTCTGCATTGCTTCTGCATACACCACAGTCTCAACAGTGCTCTGCTTCTTCACTTGCACCTCTGTTTCTTCACTTGCAATGACACCAGCTGAATCAAAACTGCTCAATCCAGGGCTGATGTATCCACCTCTCACCAAAAAATCTAAATAGTTGTCTGGTCCATCTTCCCAATAATAATGTTGGCAAGTATTTGGTGGAATCTGACAGAAATTGAGTAAAAAAAATTCAGCCAAAAAGAAACACAGAAAAATCAAATCGATTGGGCACTTGTAGAAGATCTTACATGGTGGTTGGGGCACTTGTAGAAAATCCTGCCAGGATTTGCCTCTGATTTTGATACAAGACGAATTGTAGATCGAATGCGGCAGCTAGGGCATGGTACCAACGGCAGCATACCCGCTTGGGCCGGCGATGATATGGGCGGCGAGAAAAGGGCTAATGCCGGAGGTGGAGGAGGCGCTTGGGCAGCCTTCTTCCCGCGGTGCTTCACGGCAGACGAGCTAGCGGCGGCGGACATGGCGGCGACGGCGCGGCGCCAGAGAGAGGAAGAGAGCAAGCAGAAGACCTAGGGACTGGGGAATGATGAAAGCATAAACTCCAGGGGCCAAACTGCTTAAATTCCCAACCTCCAACCGCGGGAAATCTCCCGCGTGGGCCCTCGAGTCGACATGGCGGCGGTCAAAGCGCCACGCGAGCTGGTCAGCGGCGGTCAGACGAAATTAGGACCTCGGGTGAACAACTTAGAAAGAATTAGGATCCAGATGTGCATTTTGAAAGAATTAGGACCCAATCGACACTTTTGGAAAAGAATTAGGACCGCGCTTGCATTTTACTCGCAAGAATTTAACATGTAAGTTCAGATGGAAAGATCTTGATAAACTTTTAGCATAGCTGGCCTTTCTTTGGGTGAAGGGGTTAGGCAATCAAATGCCACAGAGATGCACCACTTCACGTTGTTCGCCTCGGTTTTGGGTCGTGGAAGTCGTTTATCCAAAATTTCTTCCAGGAGGAATTTGTCATTGAGTGAAGAATGAAAAGCTTGTATGTCTCCTGGATGTTTGCCCATCAACACCTCGAGCACCACCACGCCAAAGCTATATACATCACATTTCTCCGTAACTAGAGAAGTGTAGGAACATTCTGTGTCCAAAACAGGAACATAAGAATTAGGATTATGCATTAGTGCAGAGTGTTCAATCTAACAGAATTTAGATAGCATTGTGTTGAATAAACATACCAGGTGCTATGTACCCATAAGTCCCTGCTAGTGCACTCCAGTTTGATGAATCAGGTTTCAACATTCTTGCAATACCGAAATCCGAGACAAACCCCTTGTAGCCAGCATCTAGTAAGATGTTTCTGCTTGTGATGTCTCGATGAATTATGGGTGGGTGAACATCATGGTGGAGGTAAGTGAGGGCTTGAGCCACATCTCTTATTAGAGCCACCCTTCTCTGCCAATGGAATTGGACTGCTAGTTCTTCATTGCTTAAGATAGAAGCTAGATTTCCTTTCTCTATATACTGGCATACAAGGAACCTGTACCGTGGATGAGAGCAATACCCATATAGCTTGACGATGCTGCGTTGGCGAATTTTTGTTAACATTTCAATCTCATGCTGGAATCTTTCTTCATCATGTGCCTCCTCATCGCCTCCATGGGAGTTTCTTTACTGCAACCACTTGTTCATCTGGAAGTTCTGCCTTATAAACAATACCACTGGATCCTTCTCCAATGCAATGTTTCTCATCGAAATTGTCAGTTGCATTGATAATATCCTCAAATGCCATTTTGCCATCAAAGCTCCATACAGAGAATACATCCCTTTTGTTCACATCATCAGTTCTTTGAGATACTTTCTTGCGGCAAATAAAAAAGGCAATTACACATGCTACTACTACTGAAATAGCAGCAGCAAACATAGGAAGACCGATTGACAGTATAATCTTTTGATGCTTTCTCCTATGATCCGCAAGGGGTAAATTACAAGGAGAGATGCCAATAAGGTCTCCACAAAGATCTTTGTTGTGGAGAAACCATTCTGCTGATGCATTGCGAATCCCTTTCGGGATAGACCCTTCTAGGAAGTTGTATGATACATCAAACATTGTTAGGCTTTGCATGCTTGCAATCGAAACAGGGATGGCACCGCTGAATTGATTGTGTGAGAAGTTTACAAACATCAATACCTCTAGTTTCCCGAGTTCCGGTGGTATTGGTCCGCTGAGACTGTTCATACTAAGATCAAGCATTCTTTGCAGCGAAGCTAAATTGCCCAAACTACCAGGAAGACTTCCATTAAGGCTGTTGTTCACTTGTTCTCCATATGTAATGACTACAGTTTCAGACAATTTCCAATCTCTTCTGGTACTTTACCACTTAAATGGTTGCTTGAGAAATGAAGAATCTCAAGATTACTAAGTTGGCCGATTTGCTTAGGGATCTGGCCAGATAGTTTGTTGTTTCTTAAATCCATCCAGTACAGATTCGTTAGCTTGCCGATTTCTGGTGGTATCTCACTGGTTAACCTATTGAAACTCAGTATGAGTCTTCTAAGATTTTTTAGCCCCCCCAACTCAGAAGGTATACCACCTTCTATCATGTTGTCTTCGAAATTAATACCTGTTAAGTTTTTACATGAGCCCCAGTTTGGCGAGAGCCGGCCTTTAAATCTGTTTGAAGACAAATTAATGTCACTCAGATGTGGATACACCCCAAATGCTTCAGATATGTCTCCCTCGATCTGATTTTTGCTGATTCCGAAATATATTAGTGAACTACAATCCCTCAAACCTTTTGGGACAGGCCCGTCAAAATTGTTGCGAAAGAGTCGGAAAACCTGAAGCTTCTTACCGTGGCACAAGTCTGGCAAGTGTCCGGTCAGCTGGTTGTCAGCTAGTTGAATGGCGACCAAATTGGTGAGGTTGGAGAGTCCAGGAGGCAAAGGACCAGAGAACTTATTATTGAACAGTCGCATTTCTATCATGCTCTTCAATTTCCCAAAACTTTGATGAATTGATCCGGACAATTTGTTTTGGTAGGATATAAGATATTCCAAATTTTCCAAATTTCCAAACTCGGGCGGCAACTCGCCAGAGAGACTGTTGTTATTTATTGCTATTTGTTTTAGTGAAGACATGTTCCCAATACTTGGCGGCACTGATCCAACAATGAAATTGTCCGAGAGTAGGAGTGCTTCAAGATTCACAAGATTTCCAAACTCATGAGGGATTGATCCAGTTATATGGTTATCCCAAAGAGCAAAATAGGTCAGTGAAGTAAGATTGCCGGCAACACCAGAGGGAGCTGAGCCGGTTAAACGGTTCACCGACAAATCCAACCCAATCAAGTTGGAGAGCATCCCAAACTCTACAGGGACCGGACCAGTGAGCTGGTTCAGATATGCGGTGAGGTATCTGAGCTCTGTGAGGTTTCCAAAGGAGCGCGGAAGTATGCCATTGAGGTTGTTTTTCTCGAATACTAGTTCTTGCAGAGTCTGGACTTGTCCTAACTCTTCAGGTATGGGTCCTGACAAACGGTTGTCAGAAAAGACCAGAGAGTTGAGGCTGGTCAAGTTTGCAAGGGCAGAAGGTATTTGGCCAGAAAGGATGTTGGAGCCCAAATCCATCTCTCTCATGTTCCGAAGCCGTCCAAGGTGCCATGGGATGTTACCTGACAGCCTATTCCCAGGTAGATAAAGAAAGGCAAGTCTTGAGAGATTACCTAAAGCAGCAGGGATTTGGCCGGTGAGATTGTTGCTGGAGAGGTCCAGTAGCGTGAGCCTCCGGAGGTTGCTTAACGACGAGGGTATGGACCCCCATAGCTGGTCACCGGAGAAGTTGAGTGTGGAGAGCATGGGAAGAGAGCCGATGCCTGGAGGGATGGCACCGGTGAGACCATAGTTGCCGCTGAGGTCGAGGTTGACGAGGTGAGGGAGCGACTGGAAACTCAAGGCGTCCAGCCGCCCTGCAAGGCTGCAATGCCGGCCCCGCCAAGGGAGATTCCTCTGATGACCTTGGCCGTGGCTCCTCGGCGTGACCGAGTGTCGCCGCAGGTGATGCCGGTCCAGTTGCACGGGTGCATGCCGCCGTCGTCTCTCCAGGTTCCCAGCGAGGAGTGCTTGGAGGAGTACTTGACAGATGATTTCCAGCGGAGAAGCGCCGCGGCCTGGGATCTCAGCGAAGTGCCGCGGCCTGCCGCTGTTGCTGTCGCGGGCGTGGCGCGGCCCTCGGCTTGCGTGGAAGCAAGGAGAAGGAGAAGCAGCAGCAGGGCAAGCGAGAGAACCGGGTGATGCAGCAGCGGCGGCGGGGTCACCTTGGGATCCGCCATGGCGCGTGCGTACTACGATGATATGACTGCATGCATACGCCCAAGTGATCATCACGTAAACTAGTTAACCGATCAAAAATACTCCCACAAGTCTCGGAGCAAGAGGCACAGAGAAGAAGAGCGCATGTACGTACCTCTGGTGTCCGGAGCGGAGCCGAAGGCAGCAGCCGTTTCGTGCTTTGGTTTTGCTGGACTGAGACGAGCGAGTTGGCTCCTATAGTGCGGCCGGCCGGCCGGCTATATGCTTTCCATACGCAATAGGACCGAAATCTTCTGCGTTTTCTAGCTCGAGATGTTTCAAGGCTGACAAACATCAGACTTGGAGCGGGTTTACTGGTCTAAGATTGGTCGTGCTTCCAGTCCGTTGAAATAATACTGTATCGATCGTGCTTGCCCTGTAGCTGTAGAGATGGACTTTTTCCTCGGTTTTCTTGGAAAATTTAGGGCCTAAGTTGAACTTGTATGTATTCGACATGGACAGCATTAATGTCGATGTGTGCAATTGTCGTGCGGCGTTGGACTTTTTCTTGAAAACTTTAGCATGTATATATGAGTTGACGGTTAACACAATCAGTAGGAGTACGGTTCAAACAGGGAAACTGTCGGCATGACCCACAAAATTTTCAACCTACATGTTTATTCATTGGACGCGACTCGGTAGCACCTGTTGGCCAGGTAGTCAATCAGGGCACACACCCGTAAAAGGAAACCCCCCTTGCCAGCTGTCATGTATAAAAGGAAAGTGCTGTCCCTCCCCTCTCGTAACAGAAAGATGCCAGAAGATTTGGTCCCCACCAAATCAAGGACCGAATCAAAACGCATCCACGCACCCTGGACGCCGCTGCCCAAAGCAGCGTCCACCCTACGCTAACCACACAAATATCTGGATCCTTCTCCCCTGCTTCTCCTTCTCCCCCCCCTCGTTTCCCCCAAAGAACGCCATTGACACTGGATCCAGAACTCCATGGCTACAGCTGAAGTTTCACCCAACCCCAAAAATCCAACAACACCTACCAGGAAACTCTTGCCCCACACCTCCTTCCCTGTTAGCCCTGCCTTCTCCTACATCTGCTGGTATGTCTATGTTCATCCTTCCCCCCATGGCCAACCTCTTTGCTGCAGCAAAAAAAGGATTTGCAAGTCAAAAAAAGCATAAGACATAGGAGGGACAAAAAACAGTAAAAAAGCATAGGAATTGTAGAGAATTAGCACCCACATGGTTAGCAAGACTCAGATCTAGAAAAGGAGGTGTTGTTCCAAAAAAACACATGCTTGTAGGCAAGTTGAGTCGACAGGGTTGGCAGGTTGAGTTATATCTGCAAGCAAGATCTGTTTCCCACCTAGTTTTTGTTTTGATGCATGCATTTACACTAGTTTCAAGACCAGTAAATCTAGGCAAATCAAGTTATGTTTCCACGCAATTGCTGTAATGTAAAAAAATTGGGCAAGTGCTGTAATGTAATGCAGGCAAGTCTTGTTCTAGTGCAGGCAAGTGCTGTAATGTAATGCAGGCAAGTCTTGTTTTAGTGCAGGCAAGTGCTGTAATGTAATGAAGGCAAGTCTTGTTCTAGAACAGATAGTAGTACCTAATAAGATGCCTTCTTTTGGACATTGTGAATTTTTTTGAAGACCAGCCTAAAATTTCATGTATAGTGGGGCTAGCCAACTTGATGAGATAAAAATGTGGGCAAGTACTGTAATACAAATGTAGGCAAGTGTTGTTTCTACTGCAGACAAGTGTTGTAAAAAAAGAAGTTTTTTATTCAGTAATGCAGAAAAGATATGTAGCATGAGAGATAGGTAGAAAGAAGTACCTAATAAGTTGCCTTCTTTTTGACTTCTTTTGCCAACTTCACAACCTTACTACCAATAAAAAATGGTGCTTTAGTAACTGTGAATCCTGTATACAAAACCTGTGGCAACCGCTGATAGAACTTTGGCAGAAGTGAACCAGAAAGCTACGAGACATTAGGCAAGTGGACAACATAGTAGTATAAGGATGTTCTGCAAACGAGTTATACAAAGCTATGTCAAGTCCAAGCACGCATGTTCAAAACACATATCATATATTGTAACGCCCTCGATGCGGCTATATCTCCCACGTGTCAAAGCACGACTTAGAGGCATAACCGCATTGAAAGCAATATCGCAAGTGAGGTAATCTTCACACAACCCATGTAATACATAAGGGAAAAGAGATACATAGTTGGCTTACAATCGCCACTTCACACAATACATGAATAAAGCATTACATCACACAAATATAATCAAGGTCCGACTACGGAACCAAAATAAAAAAAGAACCCCAAATGCGACAAGGTCCCCGATCGACCCCAACTGGGCACCACTACTGATCAACTAGAACGAAACAACACAAATGACAAGATCTTCACCGAGCTCCTCCTGAGCTTGGTTGCGTCATCTGCACGGACTCATCGGCACCTGCAAGCTAGTTTTGGAAGTATCTGTGAGTCACGGAGACTCAGCAATCTCGCACCCTCGCGATCAAGACTATTTAAACTTATGGGACGGGTAAAAGGTATGATGTGGAGCTGCAGCAAGTGCCTAACATATATGGTGGCTAACATACGCGAATGAGAGCGAGAAGAGAAGGCAAAGCACGGTCGAGAAACTATGATCAAGAAGTGATCCTAGAACAACCTACGTCAAGCATAACTCCAACACCGTGTTCACTTCCCGGACTCCGCCGGAAAGAGACCATCACGGTTACACACGCGGTTGATGTATTTTAATTAAGGTCAACTTCAGGTTTTCTATAACCGGACATTAACAAATTCCCATCTGCCCATAACTGCGGGCACGGCTTTCGAAAGTTCAAATCCCTGCAGGGGTGTCCTAACTTAGCCCATCACAAGCTCTCACGGTCAACGAAGGATGTTCCTTCTAGCGGGAAGACCCGATCAGACTCGGAATCCCGGTTACAAGACATTTCGACAAGTTAAAACAAATCCAGCAACACCGCCCGAATGTGCCGACAAATTCCGATAGGAGCTGCACATATCTCGTTCTCAGGGCACACTCAGATGAGACATCCTACGAGTAAAACCAAACCTCAAGTTGCCCCGAGGTGGCCCTGCAGTCTGCTCGGTCGGACCAACACTCAGAGGAGCACTGGCCCCGGGGGGGGGGGTGTTAAAATAATGATGACCCTCGAGAGAGCGACTCCCAAGGGAAAAGTAGGTGGTGGTGAGGCAAATGGTAAAACCAAGGTTGGGCATTGCTGGAGAAGTTTTATTCAAGGCGAACTGTCAAGGGGTTTCCATTATTACCCAACCGCGTAAGGAACGCAAAATCCGGGAACATAACACCGATATGACGGAAACTAGGGTGGCAAGAGTGGAACAAAACGCCAGGCATAAGGCCGAGCCTTCCACACTTTACCAAGTATATAGATGCATTAATTAAATAAGAGATATTGTGATATCCCAACAAGTAAACATGTTCCAACAAGGAACAACATCTCCATGTTCCAACAAGGAACAAACTTCAATCTTCACCTGCAACTAACAACGCTATAAGAGGGGCTGAGCAAAGCGGTAACATAGCCAAACAACGGTTTGCTAGGACAAGATGGGTTAGAGGCTTGGTTTAACAACATGGGAGGCATGATAAAGCAAGTGGCAGGCATCGTAGCATAGGCATAGCAAAAGAGCGAGCATCTAGCAAGAAAAGATAGAAGTGATTTCGAGGGTATGATCATCTTGCCTGAGATCCCGCAAGGAAGAAGAACGAGTCCATGAAGAAGACAAGCGGGCAGAGTCGAACGGGTCCTCACAAACGCGACGTTATCGGAACCAACCCGAAGAAGCAACACCGGAAAGAAAGCAAACAACATAGTAAACAACCATCACATAAGCATGGCACGATGCGCAAACAAGTATGATGCATGTCCGGTATAATGAGGCATGGCATGGCAAAGTGCACAAACAATCCTACAAATTAAGTGGAGCTCCTTATGCAACGGAGTTACATATTGAAGAAACACCACATGACTTATTTAGTTCTCTCTCGTTTATGTACCCAACAATATTAAATGTTGTTAAACATGGCAAGAGGGTGAAGCAAAGTAAAACTACCTATCTAGTCAAGTTTAAATGAGGCCGGAATAACAAAACAACAAATCCGGAAACTCCTCATGTGCATATATTAGGTTTGGTCCTGTTCTGCCCTAAACATAATTTTAGAGTTATTAAACATGCAAGAAAAGTGCACCATGTTAAACTATGCATTTTTCTACCCCATTTACATATAAAGATTATTAAAATCCGAGTTACGGTTATTTAGTTATGAATTAAATTATTTTAGCATGTTATTTAAGCAAATTAAAGCAAACAGCAAGTTAAACACCTCAAACATGCATGAAAGTTGGATATTGTGAAACTAGATGAAATTCTAGTCAAGTTACATATATAAATCATTTCCATCCGATGCACGGTTTGAGAGTTATGTTATGCATGAACTAGGAGGACTTTTTTGTAAAACTTCAGTCTCAGGATAAATGGCTAAAACGCAGATCTGAAAAAAAAAATAGGAACTGGGCCGAATCTGGCTGGCCCGAAGGTATACAGGAGAGGGGCTCGAGGGGTTGCTCACATTGGGCCTGGCCCAGTCGGTGCAGTAGGGGCAGGCCGATGCTGGATCTGGGCCTCGCGTGGGAGCTGGGCCAGCACGCGCAGGGTGGAAAACAGGACGAGGCGCGGTGAACAGTCAACAGGGTCGAGGCAAGGAGATCGAGCCGGTGTTGCTGTCTCGCTCGATACAGAGGACGCCATGGCGAGGCGGCGCTAGATGAAGACGGACGCGTGGTGACCGGGTCAGGTGAGGCCGGATCTGCCAGGTGGGGAGGAGGAGGTCCACGCAACAAGGCTGGTCAGAGGCTCTGGTGGCCGGAGGAAGCGAGCGCGCTCCCGTGACGAAGGCGACGGGACAGGGAAGCTACAGCGGCAAGAAGGAGGACTCCAGCGAGGGGCCGACAAGGACGCAATCCCTGTAGGCGGCGAGGTGCAGGGGTGGTCCGGCACCGGATCATGGCGGAGAAGAAGCGGGGCGTACACGTAGACGAACTACAGCGGCGGCATGGGCTCCTGGTGGCCGGTGGCTCGTGGCGTCGCCGTGGGACTCGGTTTCCTGCGAAGAAGAGGACACGAGCAGAGCTTAGAGAGAGAGCCATAGGAGGAAGGAGAAGAGGAGGGCAGAGAGAAAGAGCAGGGACGGCGAGGATGGCCTGCGGGTTGTTGCTGCTCACCGGTAGCGGTTAGGATGGCGACGAGGACGGGTTGCAGGTGGCTCCGATGCGGGACTTGGGGCGCAGGGGCGAGGCGAGCATCAAGCGGATCCGGCGGGCGTGGGGTTGAGGACAAGGTGGAGGCAGCGCGGTCGCCGGTTGCTGGAGAGGAGATCCGACGAGTTGCTGCGGGGCTGAGGGAAGAGGGCGCCTTGGATCGGGAGGAGGGGGCTGGTGTTTGAAAGAGAGAGGAATTTTGGATTAGGGAGAAAACCACTGGTTCGGTGTGGAACCCGAGGAAGAGAGTGGCGGCGGTGGGATGGATCCCTAGAAATTTGGGATCTGGTCTAGGGTCAGACTAGCTATATATAGTAGGTGGGTTTGACTAGGGGCTATCTCGTCCCTCCGATCGTAATCGGACGGACGAAAAAAAATAGTTAGGGAGCCCAAATAAGAAAACGGAGACGTTTTGTAGATGTTTGGGGATGATCCGGACACAACAGTGATGACTGCTCGGTTCGGATCCGGGACAACTTTCGGACGCGCGCGAGGGGGGCTGCGGGCTGACGAGAGAGGTTAGGTTGGACCTGGCGGTAGGTAGTGAGCTGTGTAGACGGTCTCGAGCTGAGAGAAGAGAAGAGAGGGAGGCCCGGCGACTGTTTCCGGAGACCGAAAACGTCCAACGTTAGACCGGCTATACTGCCGCTATAGTTATCCGTTGGGGCCTCAAACGATCTCTGAATGCGATGAAACTTGACAGGCAGTCTATCTACACTATACTAAGACCACACGTCAACTCTCTCCAATTCCGAGAACATTTTCCGGCCACTTATAAAATACTATTTCGGACATGCCGCGGGCGCGTGCAAGTGTGGTTGGGTTCAGAACGGACAACGGAGAGAACTCGGAGAATCCGGACGAATGCAAGTTTTAAAACATGATGATGCAATGCACATGATGACATGACAAGATGCAATACGCAAGCAAATGACAAGGCAACAACAGCGAATAACTGGACGACACCTGGCGCAACGGTCTCGGGGCGTCACATATATGGTCCACGGCATCGCAAAAAGCTAACTAAAAAAAAGAAAAAAGAAAAACTACATAGTATTCTTCTGCCTTCTTCATATATCTGCCATTGTAACTTCATCAGACACGAAGAAAATGGAGAATCATAAGCCATGTCTTTCGCTTTTTCGCATTTCCTGATAAAGAACAAAGGATAAATAGAAAAACATTAAAAAGAGTCGTTGTTGCAGAATGAAGGGCATTGAAAAAAATTTAATGCAAGACAGAAAATGTGTATTGAACATTTGCTTCTAGAGTTGCCTTATTTAGTTGCCTATAAAATCATTATTTCCTTTTTTTGTCAAACAGGTTGGAGATGATTGACTTAAATGAATTGCCTGATGATGATGGTCATTCTGAAGTGCGTTTTACGAGTGGGGTTGGAGTTGAAGACCCCATGTACTGCACGCAGCCTAATGCCCCACTACTTGGTGGTGTCTACAATGAAGTTGTAGGGGAATCGCCTAATCCTATCAGCACCCAACATGCTCCTGCTGTGCCTGAAGAAGCTATGCAGACAGAAGGCGACACTTACAATGTCACAACAACGTTTGCTGAAACAGGTGGACCTATTGGACAAGGGGTTGTGGGAAATGATAATGACGATGAAGCTTGGTCCCAACCAAGAGAGCCTTTCATAGGCATGAGGTTTGATACTCTTGAGTGTGCTCAAGAACACTACAATTCCTACGCTCTCCGACTTGGGTTTTCAATCAAGATGAACACTTCTAGGAAAAACACAAAAACTGGAAAGTTGGAGAAGCAACAATTTGTTTGCAACAAGTTTCGAAAACCAAAAGTTGACGATGGAGGTGCGGAAACTGTCCCTGCCCTAGATGTGATTGAGGACACTAATGGAGATGCAGAAGATGGTGCGGACGATGAGATCGTCTTCATTGATGATGAGTGCAGGAAAAAAAAGAAGACTAAGAAAAGAAAGCGGGATACAATAGTGCAGACAGGGTGCAGAGCAAGGATGGTTGTGAAGCTAAAGGATAGTCGGTGGGAGGTGGTTTTTTTTTATTGCCGAACACAATCATGCATTGGTTGATAAGCCATCACTAACTAACTACCTTCGATCACACCAAGGGATCCCCCCAGAAGAGAAACTGTTCCTGAAAAATCTTCATAATTGTAATTTGACCACAGGTGTGTGCACTTTTCAAGAATACATTCTTCATTGCTACATTAGCATTCCAAAAAACGGTGTTTACATTTCATGCAAAAAAACACTCTGCATTTACTACACTTGTTTTAGTGCTCCAACATAGTCACCTTGACAAACTTGAGCAACTTGGGAAGCACAGCTGCAGCAACTAGTTGCAAAACCAAAAAAAAAAATACAGGCAACCTGGCAGCTATAAGTTAAGCAAATTGGGTATGCAGCCTGAGCAACTTGTGGCTTCTACTAGGTAGGCAACCTGACAATTATAGCTTAAGCAAGTTGGGCATGCAGGCTGAGCAAGTTGTGGTTCTCTACTAGGTAGGCAACCTGGCAGTTATAGGCCAGGCAAGCTGTGTATGCAAACTGAGCAATTTTTGGTTCTCTAGTAGGTAGGCAACTTGCCAGTTATAGGTCAAGCAAGTTATGTATGCAAATTGAGCAACTTGTGGTTCTCTAGTAGGTAGACAACTTGCTAGTTATACGTCATGCAAGTTGTGTATGCAAATTGAGCGACTTGTGGTTCTGCTACATAGTCAAGCTGATAGTTATATGTCAAGCAAGTTGTGTATGCAACTTGAGCAACTCGTGCATTGAAGCCTGATTTTTTTGTTGCCTTTTATTGCAGGTCGTATGATGAACATCATGTCTGAATTTTATGGTTCAAAGCTAATTGTGCCTTACACAACTAAAGTGATATCAAATCTGAAATCAGGCTTGAATAAGTTTGACACAAAGGAGGGAGATATGATCGAGACATTTGCCTACTTCAAGGATCAGCAACAAAATGACCCTGATTTTTTCTACAAGGTCAAATATGATGAGGAGGATAGGGTTGTCAATATGTTCTGGGTTGATGGAGCAGCACGTAGGGCGTATATTGAGGCTTATCATGATTGTGTCTCTTTTGACACAACATACATGACAAACATGTATAACATGCCATTTACGCCATTCATTGGTATCAACCGCCATGGACAGTCAATCATGTTGGGGTGTGGGTTTGTTAGGTAAGAGTTGGAAACAAGCTTTGATTGGTTGTTTGGGGCGTTTCTTGAAGCAATGAGTGGTCGAGCACCTGGCAACATCATAACTGACCAAGATATTGCAATGGCTGAATCGATTAAGAACATTTTCCCCGGAAGTGTGCATCGGCGATGTCGTTGGCACATCATGAAAAAATCTCAAGAGAAGCTCGGGTCAATGTTGGGCAGGAACCCTGGATTGTCAAAGGATTTCAACACATGTGTAGACTTCAGCTTCACACCGGAAGAATTTGAGGCAAAATGGGTTGTTCTAATGATGAAATATCAGGATGCTATTGGCACACACTTTGACAAACTCTATGAGTACCGTGCAACATGGGTGCCGTGCTACTTCAAGCACCGGTTCTACCCATTCCTACAATCGACACAAAGAAGCGAGGGGTTCAATGCTGTGCTGAAGCGGTATGTGAACCCACATGGCTCTATCCTAAACTTTGTGAAGCAGTATGAAAAGATTCAAACACATGTGCTTGTGTGGGAGGGTGCGCAAGATTATAGGACAGAGCACTTGCAAACTGATTTGTGGTCACCTTTCTCCATTGAGAAGCAGGCGTACGAAACATACACTAGAGACTTGTACAAAAAGTTTCGTAATGAGTTTGAAATGATTGGGAGGTACAATGTACGTCCCCGGGGTGCACATTTATAAGAGCTTGAACCTAATCAGGAATGGGTTGCTAAGTATGGGGACAGTCACTACTTTGTGTCAGTTGAAAGTGATGCAGGCACCTACACTTGCGAGTGTTGCAAGATGGACAGAGATGGTATCCTCTGCTGCCATATCTTGAAGGTATTTACCCACCTTGGAGTGGATGAAATACCACTACAATACATTCTTCAGAGGTGGACTCCCCTAACAGTTCTTGATGCGGCGTTGTCCAAGAACAAGCAGATGAAATGCCCCCTTTGTCAAAGAGGCAAATGCGACATACGAACCTGCATATGGATTTTGCAAGCTTGTCCAAAGTTTCCTGTGCATCTGATGCTGCTGCAGAAGTTCTGAAGAAGCATATGCGTGCAGCTCGAACGGAGCTTACACACCTAAAATTGACCAAGAAAAAGAAACCTCCAGCGGCTACGCGTGCCAGACGTACTCAGCCTGAAACAACTACTGATGCTTCCCCTCAGCCACCATCGTTTTCGGCGCAAACACCTGCTCCAGCTCGTAGTGGGAATACGGAAACAATTAGTGGTGCTCCGCCGCCGCCGCCCTCAGAGGGTGCTGGAGGCTCAGGTGCTCATGTTCCACTGCATCCTGACACCCCTCGAGGTTCTGCACCTACTCCAACTATTCCAAGGGACCCACCAAAGTCCAACACGAAAGGGAGAGCGAAGTCTAAATGAATTGAATCAGCATTGGAACTACACCCCAAAAGGAAGAACAAATGTAGTTTCTATGGTTTTGTTGACCACAATGCAGCGAGTTGCGAGGCAAGGTTGGTGTGAAGGCCAAAGAAGGAAGCGAAAGAATGCCCCCAAGTTTTTTTGTCATTGTTCAATGAGAGAGCTCATGAAGCTGTATTGACATTTTGGGCAACTTAGAATCAATTTGTGGTGTGCTTGATACTTGGTGTTGATTTTTCATTTGTCCTTGCTGCGACCATATATAAGTTTATTTTGCTTGCTTAAGCAAAGTAGTAGTTGGTAAAACATTTGTGTAAAACGGAGGCACTATTTGCTAGCATTCCTATAACTACTTGCCTGCTCTTCTTAAAAGAGTTTGTCCAGTTTCAAAATATTTTTTGCGTTCCAACTTTGTCCAAGTACGTGAACTATGATCCCATAGGGACTTGCTGTTCAAAAATAGCAAAAATCACTGAATGAGTGCAAAAAAGGGAGGTGTGATAAACATACCTACGGTAGTTCCAGGATTTCCTTCCAAGGAGCTTTGTTGTGAATATCTGAGACCCAGATGCTTGTCAGCTGCTTCTTGATGTTTGGAATATCAATTGGTTCGTATTTTGGAACAGCCCTAGCAACCCATTTGTTGGTGTTCATCAGCCCGTAAATGCCACAGTCAGTGCTGTTTGTAACAAAACAGGAGGCAAGAAAAACTTGTTTGAGAAACTGCACATAAGTAAAAACTGGTTTATGAATAATTGATATTGGGAAAAGTTGCTTACTCATTGTTCTGCCTCGGGACATCGATGTTGACTAGCGGAAACTTATCCAGCACAACACGTGAGTGGTCATAATGATGCTCCCATAAACTACGAACAGTTGCTGCTATCAACCTAGCGTTCTTGTCCAAGACATGATTGTCTAGTGTCCTCCAGGAATCAAGGACTTCGAACCTCTTGTCTCTTATGTTCAAGTTAAACACCCAGTAATGATTCCACGATACTGGTTTTTCTGGATCAATGTTCTCTAGGATAGGAAACATAATCTGGATAGAAAAAGAATTTTCCATAAAAACAAATATGAGATGCTTGAAAAGAATATGAGGCAATTTGAATGCTTGTAAAAAATATGAGGCAATTTTAGAAGAAAGTACTCAGAAAAGAAAAGAGGGCAAAACACTTTTTGATGAGGCAACTTACAGGTACAACCGAGGCAACTACATGTTTAATAAGAGACAAGTTTATGTGGTTTCCTTAAGTTTCATGTTACACAATTTCTCCCCCAAAGCAAGGTGCAACGAAATATAAAAAGGTTGAGACTGAGGCTATCTATAAAATTGAGCTAGACTTGTCATTCTACGGAAAGGAACATAAACAACTTGCCAACTATATTTGAGACAAGAACTTGCAAGATGATGAGGCAAGTACTTGTGATTGATGAGGCAACTACTGGTTCAGGTAATTCAAGCAAAAAAAAAAAAAGCGAGCAACTTACAGCTACAAATTGAGGCAACTACATGTTTCATAGCAGGCATGTTTTGTGGTTTTCTTAACTTTCATGTTACACAATTCATTCCCTTGAAGCAAAGGTGCAACGAATGTAAAAAAGGTTCTAGACTTGTCATTCTACACTTGACAACTATATTTTTGAGGAAACAACTTGTAAGATGATGAGGCATGTGCATGTAATTGATGAGGCAACTACTGGATCAGGTAATTCTTGCGTGAAAAAAACCAATCAACTTACAGCTACAAATTTAGGCAACTACATTTTTCATAGCAGACAAGTTTGTGATTTTCATGAGTTTCATGTGTCACAAGTTATTTCCTGAAGCACAGGTGTGTTGAATAAAAAAGGTTAAGTCTGTGTCTCTCTACAAATTTGGGCTAGACTTTGTCATTCTAAGAGAACAACATTGTCACATCCCTAGTCTGGTATGACCTAGACTAGCTAGTCATTTGTGCATCATATTTAAATTTCATTTAAATTTGAAATGAGGATTGGTGGAACCCTCAGAATCATTTTTGAAAATGACCCAAATAAAAATTTCTCCAAAAGGGTCCAAGAAAATGCTCATGATGCCCTCTAAAAATATTGGACAGAGATAAAAATCAAAACAATATTTTTAGGAGCTCATGGACATTTATTTTGGCCATTTGGATTAATTCGATAAATATTTGCATTGGAAATATATTTCTATATATATGAAATATGGTCCAAAAATTATGCCAATTATACAAGAGTTCTGGAATAATACCATTAGCCCCTACAAAAATTGGCATAATAAAATTAAATGATTTGATATATTTATTAAATCAAACAAATGTCAGAAAAAATAGAAAACAGAAATAAAAGGAAGGAGGACTTACCTGGGCCACTTACCTGGCCCATCTCCAGCTGGCGGCCCAGCCCACCCCCGCTGCCTTCTGTCGTCCCCCTCCTCGGACAGAAGGACGAGGGCGTGTGCCCGACGCTCGCCGGCACGCGCGCGCGCCACCTCCCCCCCTGCTGGCCACCTCCTGCTTCCCCGTACTCCCTCGATGCCCCGGACGAAGCCACGCAGCTGCCCCGCACCCTTCTCTCTCTCCCTCGCCCTCCTCCCCTCCTCTGGCTTCCCCTCACTTCCACCGAACGCGGCCACCGCCGCCGACGAGAACCACCACAGCCACAGCCACCCCCTCGCCCCTCGGTTGTGCCCACGAGCTCCGCGACGTCGTCCTCGACTCCCCTCACCGAACCACGCCCCGCCGGAAGCCCTGCAGCGTCGACTTCGAGCTCTTCCTCAACCTTCGGCCGCCGGTGACCTCGTCTTCGATTCGCGCCGTCTAGGTCGTCCCCAGGCCCACTGAGCTGCGCTTCGACCTCCCAGTGAGCTCCGCCGCCGTTCCCCTCTCTTCTCCCTCCCGTTCCCGCGCCGTAGCGCCGCTCCCCACCATGGCCGAAGCCCCTCGCCGCCGGCCATGGCGCCACGGTGGCACGAGCCCAAGCCGGTCCCTTCCGCGCGCGTCCCCGTGTTCCTGGTGACGCCAGGAGCCCGTAGGAACCCTCCGTCTCCACTGCCGTGCACCACAACGCCGCGGCCACCAGTTGCCGAACTCCGGCCGCCGCCCTGAGCTCTGCTCCGGCGAGCTCCGGCGCCCCCGCAGCCCCCCCACCAGCTCCCCTGGATGCGGACGACGACGGGCTACGCCCTGGTGCTTTTCGCGCGACCAAACGCCGCCTGCAGCGCAAGTCCGGCGAGTCGCCGCCGCGCTAATGGTCGCCGCCGGCCAGAACCCCGGCGGGCTGACGTGGCTTGTTAATTAGCCACTAATTCCCCACCCGCTGACGCTGACAAGTGGGCCCCAGGGCTTAGTCAAAGCTGACCAGCCCAGGTTTGACTCGGGGTTAACCCCCTGTCACTGACGTGTGGGTCCCACACGTCAGATTTGACCTGGACAGCCGCGTTGACCCGCTGATGCAATGATGACGTCATGCTGACGCAATTATACATTTTCTGGAATTAAAATAATTCAGAAAATCCAGAAATTGATTTAAACTTCAAAAATTCATATCATTTCAACCGTAGCTCAGATTTAAATAATTTATATATGAAAAATTCTCAGAAAAATGCAACCTTTCCATCTGTACTAGTTTCATGCATGAAAAACCAACTTATACATGCTGAATATGGGAAAACACATTATGGCATATTTAAGAGACCTAATTTAGAAATGCATTTGAAGCTTTGGTTCAAAAGGACTTCAAACCAAGTGAACACTAGTTGCATTAGCTCAACAACATCACATCTACATGCCATGTTCATGCATCATATTGTTGCATATGATTGTGTTTTGATTGCCGGCACCGTTCCTTCTCGATAGGTCCTGCTCCGGAGACGTTCCAGAGTACCTGTCTGTGAAGCAGTGCCTCCCTTGTTGATTTACCAGGCAAGCAAACCCCCTTGTTCATTTTGATAAAACCCTACTCTCTCGCTCCTGCTCTCAGTTATTGCATTAGGACAACAACGATTCATCTGCTACTATGTGCTGCGGTAGTTGAACCCATTCCTCTGCATGACCTGTCATTGCCACAGTAAATAGCTGAAACCCACTAGCATGTGTAGGAGTTGATTGAAGCCACTGATGTGTTCCTACCATGCTATGCCTGCTATTGCTTAGAGTTGTGTCAGGTCTGATTCATTGGGAATGAATTTGAGTGTCACAATATGTTCTGATGCTGAGAGTGAAGTGTGTGAACACGATTTGGTAAAGGTAGCGGTGAGAGGCCATGTAGGAGTACATGGTGGGTTGTCTCATTGGAACCGTCCTTAAGCACTGAGTTCTATGTATGTTGTCCAATGACTCGATACTACCACACATTGGGCTCCGGGCGCTCCAAGCCCTCTCGACTTATTAACCAACTTGATCTCTGTCCAGGAGTCACAACTAGTTTCTGGTGTTTGTAGGTAGTGCTATTTTTCTACCAAGTGGCACCCGGCAGGGTGGGCTTGGGACAGACTAGGCACACGTGGCACGGTGTACCGAGTGGCACCCGGTTGGTGGGCTCGGGAACCCTGCTCACATCGTTTGGGGCCGTAAGCGACACCCCGGCCGGATCTCCTTGCGGATGGAACCCGAATAGGCGATAAACCTGGACTAGAGTCTTGTGTGGTTAGTCAGGTCGTGGCCGACACCCTCGCCAGGCTTCCGCTTGAAGGTTGCCGAGATACATGACGTGTACATGGCGGTAAGTGGCGAGAGCGTGTGTGAAGAAGTACACCCCTGCAGGGTTAACATGATCTATTCGAATAGCCGGGTCCGCGGTTATGGACTTCTTGGATGCTTACATGGTACATAGACAACTTGAAGTGGATACTATAAAATGCTCAAGACAAGTGTGAGTGCTATGGATGGCCTTCTCGTAGGGAGACGGGGATGAATCCATAGTAGTGTTTTGTGTAGTGATTAGTGGACTCGTGTTCGTTGTTTCACCTCCAGAGTTTCTGGTAGTCGTAGAACAAGATAGCCACAGAGTCAAAGCTGGCTTGCTGCAACTAAATCCCACATTACCCTCTTGATACAAATGCATGTATGATAGGATCTGATGTAAGTCTTGCTGAGTACCTTTGTACTCATGTTGCTTCATTTATGTTTTGCAGCGGAGACTTCGGTCTTACTAGTGTTCTCGTGGACTTCGACTAGTAGCTAGTACCTCAGCTACGATCTTGATCGGATGATTGTAGATAGTCAGGCTTCCAGCCTTTTTCATTTATAGATGTCTGTACCCAGACATGTAATGCTTCCGCTTGTTGCTTGTATGCTCTGTATGATGGGTCTTGTGACCCCTGTTTGCAATATATGCTGTGACGGCTCTTCTGAGCCTTTATCTATATGAGTTGTTGAGTTATGCTGTGATGCCATGTTGTACAACACATACCTGCATGTTATGCGTACGTGTAATGTGTATTGCTATGTGTGGGATCTGACTATCTAGTTGTTTATTCTTAGTAGCCTCTCTTACCGGGAAATGTCTCCTAGTGCTTCCACTGAGCCCTGGTAGCTTGCTACTGCTCCGGAACACTTAGGCAGGCCGGCATGTGTCCTTCTTCGATCCTGTGTCTGTCCCTTCGGGGAAATGTCACGCGATGAATACCGGAGTCCTGCTAGCCCGCTACAGCCCGGTTCACCGGAGTCCTGTTAGCCCAGTGCTACAGCCTGGATTCACTCGCTGATGACCGACACGTTCGACGCTGGGTCATGGATGCCTGTCCCTGTAAGTTAGTGCCACTTTGGGTTTACGACTAGCCATGTCAGCCCGGGCTCTTTATCATATGGATGCTAGCGACACCATCATATACGTGTGCCAAAATGCGCAAACGGTCCCGGGCAAAGGTAAGGCGACACCCGTGGGGTTACCGTGCGTGAGGCCGCAAAGCGATATGAGGTGTTACATGCTAGATCGATGTGGCATCGAGTCGGGGTCCTGACAAACATACACAACTTGCCAACTAGATTTGAGGCAAGAATTTTTGGAAGATGATGATACAAGCACTTGCAAAAAATGATGAGGCAACTAGTGGTTTAGGTAATTGCAGGGAAAAAAAGAAAAAGTCGCAGCTTGTTAACTTATATTTTTTGAAGCAAGTAGTTCCACCTTGTTACGACTTGCCAGCAGACTACAAAAAAGGAAAAAATAGTGTACTCACCATGTCTTTTTGGTCCAAGTGATTTGACTTGTTAAACCTGGCAGTAATCTCTTTTGTATTCCATACCATCTGTTGTAACCTGACCTGTAGAAAACAGATGGACAGAAATGGAGCAAATGATGGAATTTCCATCAAGAAGGGAAGCAAAAGGCAAAAAAGGACACTGTAAGGTGCAACTCTTACCGAGAATTTAACTGGCATGATAACCTTCTTTGAGTATGCTGGCAGGTTGTAAATTATAGACTGTAACCCAACTTGGAAAAGATGCGAAAGGACGAAACCACCACACTTCATGGACTCCGCGAGCTCCCTCACAGATACAAAGTATCCATCGAAGTCAATGATTCTTGGGTTGTACAATAAATTTGCACAGGACAAATATAAAAGCATGAAAAAGTAAACTTGCCTATATATGAATATTTATAGCTGCCTGAAAAAACCAACAATGAAGACGGTGATGTTACATACCTGTTATCTGTATCGGGCGATTCTTCTATACTGCGCCTTGCATGCAAAATAACAGATGCATATAAGCGGTTGACTTCGGGTTTGCAATAGAATTCCTTTTTGTCGTCAATGCCCGTGAAAGGTGATCTCAAAGATGCTGATGGCTTGATGAGCCTCCTCTCAAATTTGTTCGTAATTCCCTCCCCTGAACTGCTACTGCTAGAAAACTTACCACCTGACCCCACATCTATTTCATTGTTCATTTTCTCTGGTGTACTGAACATAGCAGAATTAACTGAATCTTTCCCCCTTTGCTCTGCTTCAGCACATGCTGCCTCTAGTTCCTCTGCATCCCACACAACATCATCAAGGTCTATTACTTCTCTTATGCTCGCTGTTGTGATATCCTCTGTTTGCATGTTAAGAACTTCATCCCATTTGTTGATGTCCTTATCTCCATCTTCAAGGCTAGGTTCCAACTCATCGAAAATCACTCCAAAACTGGGAGCTGGGCAGTAGTCATTGCACATCCCGGATAACCTTCTTCTCTTGAGTTCGTTGGCTGGCTCTTCAACTATTGTCTGTGGTGGGATGTGGATGGGAGCATTTGTTGGAGCAACACACTTGTCTATAATTTCATTTATTTTGTCTATATCAACAGTTTGATGCTTGTGTGGTACCGGTGGCCAGTTCTCCTTGTTTGCCTCACCTTGGAGATGTGTTGGAGGCAAACTCAGGTTAGTCTTTAGTAAATTTGCTGCTGGTCCTACATGTCTTACATCAGTCCCTGCAGGCATCATCTGTTCAGTGCCCCTCAGCTTGTTCTCTGGCGCTGCTTTATTTCCACCGGTCATATCTGAGGTGGCAGGTTGATGGTTCCTTGCAGGAAAGTCAACAATAGTATTAGGCAAGTTCTGGTTGGGCAGTCGCACTGTTTGTTTCCCAACCATTGTAGTTGAATTGGCAAGCTAAGGGGGCTTTGCAGCCAAAACAGCAACAGGGCTAGGCAACTTCTCCTCTGGCACTGGTCTTATTCCACCAGTCGTGTGTGAGGTGGCAGGTTGCTGGCTCCTTGCAGGCAACTCAATAACATTGTTGGGCAACTTCTCGAAAGGCACTGGTTGTTTTGCATCATTTTTTTGCATAGGATCAACCTGAGGACTCTTGGCGGATAACTTAACAACAGACCTAGGCAACACATCCAGTTGGCCCTGTTGTTTTGTACCAGAGTCTGGAAAGTTGTCAATGTGTCGGTTCCCATCAAGCAACTTCTCTCCTGTGGTTGGCAAATTCCCCATTGAACTTGCTTCTTTGATGGTGCCAGGTTTGCAGCCTTGCTCAACCGGCTTCTGAACACTGTAAGTTGCCTGACATTTTGCTTGACTTGCCTTGTTAGCCAACATAGTTGCATGTTGAACTTTTCTAGTTTGTCCTCTATGTTTGAGTGATGGTGTTAGTGCCTTTGGTTGCATCCTTTCTACAACTGCAACATGGTTTGGATTCAGGTTGAACGACACTCTCTTTTGCTTCCTTGGTGCAATTGATAGTAAATCTTTCTTAGAAGATGCTTGCGGCAGATTTATTCCATAAACTGCTTGCATGAGTTCAGTCTGCATTTGGGGGGGGGCATGACTCCTCATAATTGAATTTGATGCCTGTTTCTCTTTCCTCCTCGTGAAACACCATCTGATCGAATAATGTCCTCGCATATAAGTGGGTGTTCCGCCCATCAAACACTTGTGGCAATTCAAGTTCCTTTTGAAAAGGGTCCCACTGCTTCTTGAACTCCATCTTGACAATATCTATAAGTGAAAATGTTTCTGCAGCATCTGCTGCTTGCTGTTTGCTGTCATTCTGCTTGATAAAGAAATTTGATCCAGAGTCATCGTCCCTACTGTTGCTTGAACTTCCTCCTCCTTCCTCTCCACCAGAGTTGTTTGTCCTGCTGGAACCTCCTGTATTGGCTCCTCCGCCATGGTCCGCATCGTCTCCATTTCCATCATCGTTTTTCTTGCCTGTACCCTTGTCAACGTGGTCCTCACTGTCCTCATCTTCAATAACTTTCTCTGTCTCATCATCTTGAGCTGCCTCGCTTTCCGGCACATCGGCTTTGTTTACCTATTCCTCATCAACTTGTGGGGCATTGTCGCTCGCTCCTTGCACATTGCCGCTGTCCTTGCCACTATTGTCCTTGTTTTCTGTTGTTTCATGTGGCTCCTCACTATCCTTCTCCCCATCATCCTCGGCAGAATTGTCTCTGACATTGCCTGCATGACTGGTGTTGTCATCATCATCATCATCTGAACCATTGTCTCCACTGTCATCCCCTGAGTTACCGCTGTCTGGTTCTGATTCATTGTCTTCGTAGTCATCCTCGTCCTCGCTCTCTTCGTCCGACTTGAATGATTCCTCATCCTCACTTGAGCTGTGTTCAATCACTCTAGGTGTTGCTTGCTTCCTCCGAGAACTGGTATGTTAACTTGGCTGTGGGTTATTGTCTATGTTCTTGCTTGAGCCAGGTTGCCCCTCGTCAAGCTTCACTAAGCCCACTACGAGCTTCCCAATAGCATGTGACATTTCAGTGCACATTTCATGAACCAACCCTGTTATCCTATTTTGCTTCTGAACACCAAAAAAAGTGTGTCAGATAGTAAATTGATTGGGATTAGAAAAATCCAAAATGCAGTGAGAAAACATATAAAGGACTTTCTTGCTATTGGAACTTACATAGCCGTCGTAACTTTCAGGCAACCTAGCCGCAACAAATTTTGAAACGTGGTCCAAGCTTCCAAACAAACTATCGTTCGCACACCGTGAAAATTCAGTCTTGAGCTGTTTTCATCAAAATCAAAAACAAGGTGAAAAAAATGAACACCGTATGATCAAGGCCGTATAGGTCAGAGTATAACTTGCCTATGTTTATAGTATAAATTGCCCTGGATTTCACTTTGGATTTGCCATGTTTCAATCAAAGAAAGGGAAGTGGTACATTATGAAGGTTACCCTGTTTTGGACTGGAAAAACTGACAGAATGAACTACACATTTGCCATGTTTCAAGTTATGTTCTGTTTCCAGGCAAGTACTGTAATATAATGTAATTATAGGCAAGTCCTGTTCTACTGTAGGCATGTCATGTTCTATTGCAGGCAAGTCCACAGGCAAGTTGTTAGTGCTAATACTATGACTTGCCTTGACTTGTAAACAATATGTTTGGCATAATTTGTATAAAAATTGTTTCTGCTTTTAACCTATAAATTGTTTTTTGCAATTTAACGTGTGTTTTGATATTAAATAATTCTTGCACGAACATAACTTACTCGCAGCTTGCCATACACTCCTGGACCCTTCCTGTCTTTCTTCATGACTTTTGTTATTAGATCATCATTCCAAATGCGTGCCCTTGGAAGTGTATCAGGTATTGGTTCATTAACATCCAATGAATCCAGGTACAGAATCTGCAAAAGTTTTAAATTGCAAAAACTATTAGGAAACACATGGATCTTTCATGCCTGTATTGAAAAGGAAAAACTATAGAAAAGAAAACACATTAGAAATGATTTTCCTCATACTTAGAGCATCTCCAACAGGCGCACCAAACTAGCGCCGCGCCGCAAAATCCCCCCTTTTAGCGCGCGCGCAACCGGAATAGCTGCTCCAGCGGGCGCGCGAAAACCGCGCACGCGGCATACGTAGTCCAGCGTGCGGGCCGAAACGCAATCGCGCGCCGCTTATTTGCTGCGCTCGCTCCCGCGCACTGGACTCTCGCGCGCTCGCTCGCACCTCCCACCCCCTCCACCCGCGCCGCCGCCGCCGACCGCGCCACCCGGCGACCGTTCTGGCGCTTCCCCAGCCTATCCCCGCCCCGCGCGCGCTTTCTCCAGCCCCCCTCTAGGCCCGCCGCCCCGCGCGCGTGCTGGTCCGCCGACGAACAGCGCCCGCGCGCTCGCTGCCGCTCGGCGCCCGCTAGGTGTTCGACAAAACGCCTAGAAGGTATGTATTGCTCAAAAGCCATGAATTTCGTGCATGTTGATTGTAGTTTTTTATTTATAGCATAGTATTCAATATTGTAGATGAGTTCGTCGTATGATTCTTCCAAAGAAGAATTTGATATGGAAGAGGAGGAGGATCTTGCAATGATCCTAGCTATGCATATTAATAAAAAACCGAAACACGATGGTTCAGTTATGGGTCGGCAAAAAATTTGGAGGGATAGGATCGATGCCCACAACAGATTGATCAGGCATTATTTTGCGGAGAATCCCACATATCACGAGTCGTATTTTCGTCGTCGGTTTAGGATGAGCACCGAGTTGTTCAGGCGCATTGCAGAGAAACTAGCGAGCCATGACCGCTTTTTTCAGCAAAGGAGGAATGCCGCCGGAGAGCTCGGGCATAGCACCTTTCAGAAGGTGACAGCCGCTTTGCGTATGTTGGCATACAGTATATCGGCTGATCTAGTTGATGATCACTTGGCTATGGGTGAGAGCCAAGCCATCATGTGTGTCAAGCGCTTCGCAGTCGGAATTGTGCAAGTGTTTGGCAAGGAGTACTTAAGATCTCCCAACGCTGAAGACGTCGCAAGGCTTTTAGCGATGAACAAAGCTCGCGGCTTTCCTGGCATGCTTGGCTCAATAAATTGCATGCATTGGAGTTGGAAGAATTGTCCAAAGGCATGGCATGGGCAATTCCATGGCCAAAAAAAGGGTTCCACTATAATCCTTGAAGCGGTGGCCGATCAAGAGACTTGGATTTGGCATGCATTCTTTGGAATGCCTGGATCTTTGAATGACATCAATGTTGTCAACCGGTCACCACTGATGAGTAAGATTGCAAATGGGGAGTTGCCACCGGTGCAGTTTGTAGCAAATGGCCGTACATACAACTATGGCTATTATCTAGCGGATGGCATCTATCCAAAGTGGCAAACCTTTGTCAAGCCGTTGAAAAAGCCAAAAGGTAAGAAAAATCTTGATTTCCACAATGCTCAGGCGGCGGCTAGAAAAGATGTGGAGAGATTTTTTGGGATTTTGCAAGCCCAATTTGCTATTGTGAGAGGACCGACTAGATTTTGGGATTAAAAGATGCTTTGGTACATAATGCACGCTTGTGTGATCATGCACAACATGATCATCGAGAATGAGCATGGACAAGATGTAGACTACTCTCAGTATGAGCTCTTGGGATATCCCGTGCGAGTGCGACGGAGGGCTGAAAGGGTGGCCCGTTTTGTTGCCTCCTATCATGCCATTCGACGTCCTGCAGCGCATAATGATCTTCAGAAGGATCTCATTGAGGAGTGGTGGGCATGGAATGGACGACAAAGAGCATCATGATTTGTGCGTTCGTTATTGTATTGTTGAACTATTTGTTATGTTTAATTGCACTATTTGTTGTATTGAACGAAATTGAACTATTTATTTTTGTTTGTTTTTGATTTTTTTCTTTTGTTTTTGAATGCATATGTTGTTTGTGCGAGTCGCACGCGCTGCATTTTAGCGCGCTGCTGGAGCGGCGCGCGCGCTCTGCATTTTAGCGTGGCTGCTGAAGCCAGCGCTGTGCGTCGCGCCAAACCAGGCGATGCGCGCGCGGCATACGTGTTTTTTGCGCGCGGCACGACCGGCGCCTGTTGAAGATGCTCTTACAACTAGATGAAAAACACAACAACAAACAGCCTTCTTCTTGTCACCAAAACCCACGAATGCCAATCTTAGTTGATCAATAACAAAGTCGCATATCTTCATATCTTTTATAGCACTTGTGTTGAGAATAGCAGTGTAACACCTTGGTGAGATGCTCAAGCTTGTTGTTGGTGCAAGGAAGCAGGAGAATGCAACAGCCAACCAAGCACGCAGAAAATTGTCATCGCACGCCCCATTCATATTTTGAATCATTTTACATCATGTAGTCAATGTAGGGGCGTTTTTCCCTCGATGTTGAAAATACTGTTGAATTCCTTTATAACATCTGGATTCATTTCAAAACATACTTTCCTGCCATTGTTGGGCAAACCCCATATCCTCCTAACACTTTCTGCATCTACTGGTATTTTGCCTCTATCTGGTATAACAATTTGAGACTTTTCTGGGTCGTAGTGTTTCATAATCCACTGGCTGAGATCACCGGGCATGCTTGTAGCTGTAATATCCAACAAGCCCCCAAAGTCTATGTCTCTGATAACATTTTTTTGGTCTTCGTCGAGATCTTTTTTCAACTTAAAAAGCCTTGCAGGTGATGACCTGTTCCTAGGACCCTGAAAAATTGACAATCTAAAGTTATTTCTACTGCAAGAGCAAAAAACATTGAGGGCACACTTTCGAAACAGCATATGCAGTAGTTGCTTACTGGCGACACTGATTTGCTTAAGCATGCCTAATAAGTTATAAAAAACATCAACGAGTTTCTCTCAATATACATCAGCCAAAAAAGTTGGAGAATGAAAAAATCGAAACAGTTATCATGTATTGACACGCCATGCTTATTGAAAACACTTGATTTGCTTAAAAACCACTATAGTTGCACACACTTTCCCACTGCATATCAAGTTCTAGCGCGAACAGACACATAAAAGTTGCTCACTGCTAACACTGTTTTTGCTTAAACATACCGTAGAACTTGGCTGCTCTTTTATCTTTTCTCAAGAAATTGCTAGTGCATAAACTTCTGGCGCTTTTTTGTTTGCTTAAAACATACACTAATTTTATCTATACCATGTGGCACATGGGAAAAAAGCATTCCAAATCCCATTTTCTTAATTGACAAGAAGGGCGCAAATTATGTATGCATGAATCACATAAGTTGCCTACCACTTACACCTCCTAAATATGAGATTTTTGGGATGGTACTGTTTTGCTAGGTGTGCATGCAGCATGAGTTGCCAGGACATGACCACAAAAAAAGTTGTCTCCCACCTAGCTTACAAAAATAAAAACGATTTGAGATGCATGTACTGCATGAGTTCCTGCTACATGAGAAAAATGTAGGCAACTTATGTGTGAAAAGTAGAACATGAAAATGCAACTCCACATATTGTTCCCATGGTACTGTTTACTAGTTGCTAGTATCTAAAAAAACACAAAATAACATGCTGGCCAGAAAACAAAAAAATTTGCAGTCATATGATCGCGGGAGGAGGGGGTATGGGGGAAGGGATACCTCATTTTCAGTCACTTTCTGTTTTTTTCTTTGGTTGTTCATCTTGTGTAACATCAGCTTCATAATCACCTCCTGCTTGTTCTGTTTCGTTGCTTTCAATATCCGCAGGCCGCTTCCCCCGGTTTACAACCTGCTTCTGGCGCTTGCGTTTGTAAACATGAGTTGTTGAACCACCTTGCTCTTCTGTTGTAGGTGCCTGTAATAAAGTCACAAATTTCTTTAACAAAAAAATTAACAACCTAAAAGCGAAGTCCTATTTACGTAGCAAAAATCAGAAGGCATACCTCCTGTTCAGCTTCGGGAGAGGGAGATGGAACCGAGCCAAGCGGTGACTCTGCCGACTGCTGTTGATCACACTTTTTACTTTGTTTGGCCATCTTTACCTGTAAAAAACAGTTTAAAAAAGTAGTTACATACCAAAAAAGATTGTCACCATGGAAAAAGTATGATTATAAGCATGCAAATTGCCTGATTATTAGGATGAAAATGCCTCATTATCTAGCAATCATCTGATTATCAACACGAAAAAAGTCTGATTATCAGCACTCCTATCAACACACAAAACCCATTGCCATAAGTTGCCTGACTGTTGACATGAACTTGCCCTGGACCAGTAAAGCACGAAGGAAAAAAACAGTGTGCACATAAGTTGCCTGACAAGTGCATGAACTTGCCTGGTCCAGAAGAAGAGTGAGAGGAAAGTGGATATAAAATAGGTGGCATGGTGAGTATGGTACAACTCGGGTCCCGGCCATGACGGCAGGGCCCGAGCACCATATTGTACAAACCTCGTAGCCTATCGAATTCTGATTACAAGTGAGAGGTGAGGTAGATTCGATCTCACTCGTGCCACCACACGGATCCTGGGCCCTTGGTCAGTCACCTACCCACGTGAAAAATGAATTGCATAGCAGGAGTAGCTCCCTTTTCCCGTTCATTGAACGTGAAATTTTGGCAATCCAACTCGGCCAAGCATCAACACACAAAAACCATTGCCATAAGTTGCCCGACTGTTGACATGAACTTGCCCTGGACCAGTAAAGCACGAAGGAAAAAAATAGTGTGCACATAAGTTGCCTGACAAGTGCATGAACTTGCCTGGTCCCAGTAAACACTAACAAAAACACTCGTGTGCAATAAAAAATGGCTGACGGTTCGCATGAACTTGCCCGCTCACGGGAAACCCTGCTAACACCGCGTGTCATGACTTGCCTGTTGGTGGTGATAAACTTGCCTGCTACAGAAAAATCACCAGCAAAAAACGCCGAAACAACATCTACATAGGGTGAAGTGAGGGTTGAGGGAGGACACGAACCCTCGAACTAGTTCGACCATGAAATCACACGAATCCGGTGCTCGCATTGACAAACATGGACAGATAGGTATGGATATTAAGGAGGGGATTTCATACCTAGTACCTACCCTAACCAACACCTCTGCCCAAAACCTAGTGATCTACGGGGAAAACCTACCTCGCAGTAGCAAAATAGATAGAAGCACAAAAGTTGCTCCTAGACACAACAACACACACGGGAGAAAAACCCATCGCCAGAAATGGAGAGATGAGAGAAGGGGCAGGGGGTAAAAATCGCGTCAACGTACCTTCTCCTTCATTCGCCACCGCACAAAACGAGGCCAGCCTCACTTCGCAATCGTTCGCCACCGCACAAATCCGGCGAGTCGAGCACTGCGCGGTCGCCGAGCTCACGAGCGAGAGCCGCCCCCCGCGGCTAGCGTGCAGCGGGGTGGAGCAACTCCGGTCGACGGCCACCCGCGACACCGAACGCCTCCTGAGAGAACCGATGTGTGGCGGATTTGGTTCGATTTGGGCGAGGAAGAGGGGGAGAAGGAACCGCCCACACCGCCTAATGAGGGAGAGAGCCGTTTGCGAGAGAGGAGATAATGGCGGGCCCCACCCAGGCGATTCGCTCGGGCTCGACCGCATTCCATCTGACCCTACCACCACGCGTCTCGCCCTGACCAGGTTACACCTGGGCCCGACCGCGCGCGAGATTGCGACGGATCGGACGGCTATCGACGCGTGTGCTCGGGGCGCCCATTTAGTGCACGCGCACTTTTAAGAAATTAGGTTATTTATTATATATGAGATTCGCAACACTTATTTTTTTAGGTAAATTCGTCGAAATCACTAGTTGAGGAGTACTCGTTATAAAGATCACTCTCACCTCCCAAATTACGACAAGTGGCGCGCTGCATGTGCGCCACTTGTCGCAACCCGAGAGTTTTCCTTTTTTCATAGATCCATTTATTCAAAATGTTTTATCTTTTAAACTGTGCGTCCAAATCTTGAACCGCTTTCACCGTTGGATTCCTTGCGTCGAGATCTTCAAAACTAGATCTCATGTTGATAGGTTTTGACAAACTTTTTTTTCACAAAATACCGGACGAAAAAAACCGACCCGGGAGCACGGGTTTTTTTCCTTTCCGAAAGAGGCATGCCCGTACCTCTCGCGAAAGCACAACTGTGCCTCTCACGGAAGGGAAAAAAACACGGCCGTGACTCTCGCGAAAGCACAACCGTGCCTCTCACGGAAGAAAAAAAAAACAGAAAATACATTTTTTTTGTTTCCGAGAGACACGGCCGTGACTCGCGAAAGCAAAACCGCGTCTCTCGCTGAAGCAAAACCGTGCCTCTCGCGGAAGAAAAAAACAGAAAACGCGTTTTTTTTCCGTTTCCGAGAGGCACGGCCGTGACTTTCGCGAAAGCATAACCGTGCCTCTCGCGGAATAAAAAAAAAGAAGAGAAAACGTGTTTTTTCTCTCCTTTTTCAAAAGGCACGGCCATGACTCTCACGAAAGCACACCCGTGCCTGTCGCGGAAGCAAAACCGTGTCTCTCGCAGAAGAAAAAAAAACCTAGAAAACATGTTTTTTTTCGTTTCCGAAAGGCATAGCCGTGACTCTCGCGAAAGCACAACCGTGTTTCTCACGGAAGCAAAACCGTGCCTTTTGCAGAAAAAAACAGAAAATACGTTTTTTTCCGTTTCCGAAAGGTATGGCCGTGACTCTTGTGAAAGCACAACCGTGCCTTTCGCGGAAGCAAAAGCGTGACTCCCGTGAAAGAGAAAAAACGCATCTTTTTCGCGCAATTTTTTTTGACCCAAAAGCTAAGGAAGACTGGTAGAAAACTGAAACGTCGAAAAAACCCGAAGAAAAAACCATTTAAAAAGCCGAAAACGCGTGTGGAAAAATAAAAAAACAAAATCCGGAGAAAGCGTCCAGAGCGCGACATGTGGCAAATGACTGAGAGCGCGCCAAGTGACGCTAATCGTTGCGAGGCACGGTTGCCGACTCGCCGGCCGGAGCCCAGCCCCCGATGAGGATCCCGCCTCACCTTCCCGCTCCCCTGCCCCCGGGCGTCTGACTCCCCTGCAAGTGTAAGTGCTGATCTTGCTTTCCCCCCGTTTGTGCTGTTCGACGATGAGATGAATTAGAATTGCCCTCTGTTATCAGGAATGTGAGGAACATGGTGGTCTTCTTGGCTGAGCAGCCAAGGCAATTGAAGCACCTCGAGTGGCTGTTCTTCCAGAACACGGTATGACACTTGCACTTAAAGTTTATTTCTTGTTATTCAGGTTCTGTTTTCATATATTTTTAACAGTGCAATGCATTCCCTTGTGGGCTTATCAGCTTACCAATTTATGATTCCCCAATTTCTGACTTAGGGTTTGTTTTTTTGCTGTGCTATGCTATCCTGTAGATGAACTGAACACATGCATAATTTTGCACATCATTTCTTCCTCATATAGTATGTACTATGTAGATTTCTCTATGCAAAACTTAGACTTAATTAAGAATTTTAGTGTATTTGTAAGACCATATTGATCTATTTCTATGTGATGTTGGTAATTAGTTATAATGCTGACATGCTATATTTCTTATCAAAAAAATAATAATTATGGGGCGGACCATGCTGTTCTCAAATGCTAGCTCCACCACTGCTTAATAAGATGCGTGGCTCACTTAATAATAATAAAAAAGAGCCGCGACGGAGTACTGTATTTTGCACTGCATCTGTGCTTGCATTTACGGGGAGCTGAATTGAGTATAAGTTCAGTTTGTTGCCTCATTCACTTTAACACGCGATTAATCACACACCGCTAGTGTTCCTTGTGTTCATTATCAGTCGCTACGTAATGTTTTCGGGGGGCTGAAACTTTGTCGGTAGAGTGTCAGAGAGTTGTACCTTAGCAACGCCTCAGTCATCTTGCCAAGTCGCCCTACGTGCTGTAGCTCGCGAACATGAAACTTAGACAGCCACAGGAAGAAGCGACAGGATGGTGGAGATCCCTTCGCCACAGGAAATGCCTCCATGCCTGCGGCCAGGGCATTCTACGCAGACATAGAAGAGATAACAGAAGTTCAGAGAGTCTAACAAATATGAGACAATTATCATTACTTCGAGCCTTCTCCAAAAATATTATCATAAGCTTGATCCATGATCTGTATGATCATCAGAAGAACAATTATACAGTGTAACAATCGTGACCCATACATTTTATGATGCCCACCAGAAATAGCATTATTATTCGGTTTGAAGATCCTTGGACAGCTAAGGTAGCCTAAGTTTTATTCAGAACTAAACAAGGCGAAGATGATCTATCTGAAAGAATTTAACATGTAATTTCAGATGGAAAGATCTCGATAAACTTTCATCATAGTTGGCCTTTCCTTGGGCGAAGGAGTTAGGCAGCTAAATGCCACAGAGATGCACCGTCTCACGTCTTCTGCCACATCAGCTTCGGGTTGTGGAAGTTGTTTGTCCAAAATTTCTTCCAGATGAAAATTTTCATTGAGTGAGGACTGAAAATTTTGCATCTCTCCTGGATGTTTTCCCATCAACACCTCAAGCACCACGACACCAAAGCTATATACATCACATTTCTCTGTAACTAGAGAAGTGTAGGACAATTCTGCATCCAACACAGGAACATAAGAATTAGGAGTACGCATCAGGGTGGAGCATTCCATCTAACACAATTTACTAGAGGATATAGTTCTGTATTGAACAAACGTACCAGGTGCAATGTATCCGTAGGTCCCTGCCAGTGCACTCCAATTTGATGAATCAGGTTTCAACATTCTTGCAATACCGAAATCCGAAACAAATGCTTTGTAATCAGCATCTAGTAAGATGTTTCTGCTTGTGATGTCTCGATGAATTATGGGCGGGTGAACATCGTGATGGAGGTATGTGATGGCTTGAGCCACATCTCTTATGAGAGCCGTCCTTCTTTGCCAATGGAACTGGATTGCTAGTTCTTGGTTGCTCAAGATAGAAGCTAGATTTCCTTTCTCTATAAACTGACATACAAGGAACCTGTACCGTGGATGAGAGCAATAGCCATACAGTTTCACGATGCTGCGTTGGCGAATTTCTGTTAACATTTCAATCTCATGCTGGAATCTTTCTTCATCATGTGCCTCTTCATCACCTGCATGGAGTTTCTTTACTGCAACCACTTGTCCATCTTGAAGTTCTGCCTTAAAAACACTACCGTACGATCCCTCTCCAATGCAATGCTTCTCATCAAAATTGTCAGTTGCATTGATAATATCCTCAAATGCCAGTCTACCATCAAAGCTCCATACAGAGAATACATCCCTTTTGCTCACATCATCATTTCTTTCAGATACTTTCTTGCGGCAAATCAAAAAGGCAATTCCACCTGCTGCTATTACAATAATAGCAACAAACATAGGAATACTCACTGACAGAAGAACCTTTTGATGCTTTTTCCAATGATTCACAGGGGGAAAATCACAAGGGGACATGCCAACAAGGTCTCCGCAAAGACCTTTGTTGTGGACAAACCATTCAGCTGATGCATTGTGGATCCCTTTTGGGACAGGGCCTTCTAAAAGGTTGTATGATACATCAAATACTGCTAGGCTTTGCATGCCTGCAACGGAGTCAGGGATGGAGCCACTGAGTTTATTGTGTGAGAAGTTGACAAAGATTAGCATCTCCAGTTTGCTTAGTTCCGATGGTATTGGTCCACTGAGACTATTCATACTAAGATCAAGCATTCTTTGCAGGGAAGCTAAATGGCCCAAACTAGCAGGAAGAGTTCCACTAAGGCTGTTGTTATCCATCTGTAATAACTGCAATTTAAAACAGTTTCCGATCTCTTCTGGTATCTTACCGCTCAGTAGGTTGCTTGACAAACCAAGAAGCTCAAGATTGCTAAGTTGGCCGATTTGCTTAGGGATCTTGCCAGATAGTCGGTTGTTTCTTAAATCCATCCAATAGAGGCTGGTTAACTTGCCAGTTTCCGGTGGTATCTCACCGGTCAATCTATTGAAACGCAGTCTAAGCCTTGCAAGGTTTTTTAGCTCCCCAAGCTCAGAAGGTATACTGCCTTCTAGCATATTTTGTGAAAAATCAATTGTAGTCAAGTTTTGACATGAGCCCCAATTTGGTGAGATTCGGCCTACAAACCTGTTTGAAGATAGAAGAATGGAATTGAGGTGTGGATACACTCCAAATGCTTCAGCTATGTCTCCCTCAATCTGATTATTCATCATTCCAAGGGATGTTAGTGAACTGCAATCCCTCAAGCCTTTTGGGACAGGACCATACAGATTGTTATATGAAACTTTTAAAATTTGTAGCCTTTTACTCAGGCACAAATCTGGCAAGTGTCCGGTCAACCGGTTGTCACTCAGTTCAATGTCAACCAAATTGGTAAGATTGAAGAGTGATGAAGGCAAAGGGCCGGAGAGTTGATTGGTGAATAGTAACATTTCTGTCATGCTCATTAATTTTCCAAAACTTTGAGGGATTGAGCCGGACAATTGGTTTTCGTAGGATCCAAGGGACTTCAATTTTTCCAAATTTCCAAACTCAGTTGGCAATTGCCCGGAGAGATTATTGGTATTTATCAGTATGTTACTTAGTGAGGACATATTCCCAATACTTGATGGCACTGATCCAACTATGACATTGTTCGAGAAATCAAGTTCTTCCAGATTCACGAGATTTCCGAGCTCATGAGGGATGGATCCAGTTATATGGTTACCCCAAAGAGAAAAATAGGTTACTGAAGTAATATTCCCAGCAAGACTAGAAGGGATTGAGCCGGTCAAATGGTTCTCATGCAAGTCCAACTCAATCAAGCTCGAGAGCATCCCAAGCTCTACCGGGATCGGTCCAGTGTGCTGGTTCAGATATATGTTGAGGAACCTAAGCATCGTGAGGTTTCCAAGGGAGGCCGGAAGTGTGCCATTCAAGTTGAGTTGTTGGTTCAAGTATAATTCTTGGAGGGTTTGGACTTGTCCTAGCTCTGCAGGTATGGGTCCCGACAGACGATTACTAGAAAGGTCAAGCAAGTGGAGGTTCGTTAGGTTTGCAAGGGAAGAAGGTATCTGGCCAGAAAGGATATTAAGGCTCAAATCCATCCTTCGAATGTTCTGAAGTTGTCCGAGCTGCCATGGGATGTTACCTTTTTTTTTTGACGAAACCTCGTCAGAGGGCGGGGAGCTCCCGCATTGCATTAAGAAGAAGAGAATTGGTCCAGTTAATAATGGAAACTGGACCCAAAAACCGTACATGGCACGGTTAATCAAGGAAAACCGGCGAAGACCACACACACCCGACTAGCACTCAAGGAACATCGTCCGAGCCGGATACAAGAGTGCCTAGGCCCAAGACCATCGACAACACAACATACCCAACCAAATCAACCTCTGCAACCTCAAGAACACGCCTGCACCCAGATGTGCACTCGTGCCTAACCTTCAGAAAAATGCTATTACACATTAACCTCCACCAAGGCACGAATTGCCTGGATCACCGTCGACGTGAGCGGTTTCTTGTACATCCGCAAATAAGACTTCATCTTCTCTTGCACATCCTCCTCGGTGACTTTCTTAGATGTCGTTCCCTTTGGTATCTCCCCAAAAGCCTCCGCCAACCTATATTCAGCAGCTTGGCAGTCGGGATGTTGCAACTTTTGTTCTTCTTATCCAAACGTCCACTACGCCTCTCGGAACAAGTAGATGCCCCTTCAATCTGCACATGAATCGGTGTTTCGAGCAAGAACCGCGGCGCTGTGCAACTGAAGCTACTTAGGAACTCATCCAGCAAGGTGGTTGAAGCCGGACCTTGAGGCATGCCAATGTCACCAAGTAGCTCCTCGGACCCCGAAGACATCATATTGGTAGTGCCCCCTGAAGAAAGCATCACTGGAGAGGAGACCAAGGGAGGCACCTCTGCAGCCAAGCCAGCAGGCAAAACCACCTCAATCTGCTCCATGTCCTTGCTCACTTTGACTATCTCCTCAACCGTTCCTTGCTCCTCCTCGTGTTGAATCACCATCTTGTGCAAATCTACATCCAAAGTAGGAAAAACATCTGCAGGGAGCGCCATAGTAGCCAGCACCTCGGACGAGCAACCAGCCACACTAATCTCACTGACACCCTTAGCACAAGCAACAACGAGAGGCGCCTGTTCCTCATGCTCACACCAGGGGGGAGGCGGATCCATCGGCGCCGAGGAAGAGAAAGGTCCCCCACTGATCCTCGTAGTCCCACCCTCTCGCACCTCAGGAGACCCATTGATGGCCGGCCAAGAAACAACACTGCCACTGATAGCCTCCAGCCGCTCTAAGAGGCTCGAAACCTGAACCGCCCAACCCTGCAGAGCGAACGCCATGTCGCGGAGAGGCTGAATGACCTCCTCAGTACGAGCAGCAGCCAAGGCTTGCACCTCGGTGCGCAGTGCCTCGATCTGAGCTGCAAAGTGGGGTTGGAGCAGCCCCAATTCAGCAGCAATGGAAGACTTGACGAGGTCGGCAAGACCTGAGCAGGGGGAGCCGGAGTTGCTACAAGGCGCCTCCTGAACGAGCACAGCCGGAGAGGCAGCAACGGAGGCCCACGAGCGAAGTCGCGGATCTGGCGGAGGCGCGTGGCAGGGTGGCGCATCCGGTGACCGACGTGGAGAGGCCGCAGGCGAGGGGGAGTGGCGGGTTGAAGCTTGTCTGGCCGGAAGGCGTGTCGGGCACTCCCGCTCGCGGTGGCCAGAGATGCCACAACCCAGGCACCTTATAGGGTCGCGGCAGTCAGCCACGAAGTGCTCCGACGCGAGGCAAAACGGAAGCAGCGGCCGTACGTTCTCCTCTTGAAGGCGAGGGAGAGACCGACCCCTTTCCTGGGAGATGGAGCAGGCGCCTTCTCCATCCACGAACGACGCTGTCCCCCAACCTCCACCCAAGGCTGCTCGGAAGACGCCACAAGTGCCTCGGCGACCAGCTTCGGCGTAGAGTTCGCGGGAAGGCGAGGTGGAGGAGGTGGCAGCAGGAGCTCGAGCACCCCAGGAAGCAAGGGACGGGAGCCTCCAGCCCTCCAACGGCGGCAGCAAGCGAGGGATCTGGATCTGGATCGGGAGGGGGGCAGGGAGCGGGGGGTGGAGGTGGAGTGGTGGCTGGGAGGGCTGCTGGGGAGAGGGAGGTGGAAGCTGAGGAGGCCATGAGACAAGGATGAGGAGGAGCTCGGGGATCGAAACTACGCGGCGGCGGCGGCGGCGGCGTGGAGCTCGCTCTCATGGGATGTTACCTGAGAACCTATTCCCAGGTAGAGAAAGAAATGCAAGTCTCGAGAGGTTACCCGTGGTAGGAGGGATTTAGCCAGTGAGATTGTTGTTGGAGAGGTCCATTCGTGTGAGCCTCCCAAGGTTGCATAATGATATGGGTATGTGTCCCATAAGCTGATCACCAGAGAAGTTGAGGCTGGAAAGCATGGAAAGAGAGACGATGCTAGGAGGGATTGCACCGGACAGATGGTAGTTGTCGCTGAGGTCGAGGTTGACGAGGTAAGGGAGTGACCGGAATCTCAGGGCATCTAGTTGCCCTACAATTCCGGCACCGCCAAGGGAAATACCTCTGATGATCTTGACAGTGGTTCCTCCTCCGTTCAACCGGGTGTTGCCGCAGGTGATGCCGGTCCAGTTGCATGGGTACATGCCATCGTCTCTCCAGGTTGCAAGCTGGTGCTTGGAGGAGTGCTTGATGGATGATTTCCAGTGGAGAAGCGCCCTGGCTTGGGTTCTCAGCGAAGTGCAGTGGCGTACTGCTGCTGCAGCTGCAGGCGAGGTGTGGCCCTCGGCTTCCCTGGAAGTGAGGAGAAGCAGCAGCAGGGCAAACGGGAGAACCAGGCGATGTAGCCGTGGCAGGGGCAGGGGCACCATGATGTCACGCTGTACTATGACACGACTGCAGGCGGCAAGAGATCATCTAAATTAACCGAAATACTCCCACAGCAAGCTGCACAAAACAAGCGAAAAAAAAAGTTTAAGGAATAGAGAGAATAGCGTACCTCCGCTGCCGGAGAGCAGAAGGCGCGCGGCAGCCGTTTGCGCTTTGGTTTTGCCGGGCGCTGGTGTTGTGAGCTGCGAAGTGTGAGGTGGGTACTCAGCTGCCTCCCGGTCCAGGGGTTTAAAAACAAATTTACTTGCTTGTAACTTTGTAAGACCTTGGCTCCGTCCTACACTATGGCAGAGGTCTGCGTTGATGTGGCAGCTGTCTCGAGCGCGAGAGGTTTCAATGCTGACACATATCAGCAAGTCGACCGGTTTACTGTTGAGCACGAGAGATTCTGTGTGGTGATTGTACTAAATCAGTTGTATTTATTTTGGGACGGAGGAAGTATATCATGCTTGTCATGTCGACATGGGTTTTCTTGATTTTCTTGGGATAATTTAGCGCGTCAACAGGGCAAGCAAACTTGCATTCGACAAGAAAGTATCCGGTGGAAACTAGTGAATGCCATAGTACGATTTAGGTTCCAAAGACTGTAAAATAAATACGATATGCAGTAGGGGTGACGTTGTACAAACATGTGAAATTTCAAGTTCAAATTCAATTTCACTTATTCGCAAAACAAAATAAGTGAATATTACAGTTCAAATATTACAGTTCTTCCATGGCTACATTGATGGTGAACTAAATATTACAGTTCAAATAGAGGAAATTACGTGTCTTCCCCGCAAAATAAATAAACAGAGGAAATGTAAATTTGTAAGGCCAAATTCAGTGCGAAGCTTATAGCAGTCGCTAGGGATAAAATTCCCGTCATCCCGTCAACGTGTGCTCCTCTCAGGAATTGTTTCGCGTTACCGCTTGTTATGGAGGTCGGCACATATAATGTTTGCCTTCAGTCAGGTATATCAGGCCCATAAATATTTTCAAATAAACTTTGACCATTAATTTGATCAACAAAAACAAAATTATATGTCATGTACAATGATATACTTTTTGTGACACTAGCAAAAATACCTGTGCACTGCACCGGGAGTAAAAAAATCATCCCTCATACACACACCCAACGTCATCAGCAAATATCTTGAAAATCTTTCACGGTGTTGCATGACAAACAACATGATAAGGTGGAATGATTTTTGAAGTGTACTCAAGGTGTTTCCAACTTTTAGATAACAAAAATGTATACCTAGTTGCCACTATCTCTTTACGCTTTTGTTGTCATTCCTCCTTAGTGATGCCCAACAAATATCACATTAGGATGAAAATAGAGAAGTACATTTTAGTACTCAACGATAAGTTGTGTATAAGAGCATTATTTTTGTCTTGCTGATATATGTGTTTGCAACTGTAATCCAAGTCAAGATTCAATTTAGTAACAAACATATGAGACAGCTTCACCGAAAACAATCAATCTATAAGGACATGCATGTCAAATGTTCAAGGTTGCATATCAAGTCAGACAATATGAAAACCATTATAGGTAGAAGTCAGACAATATGAAAACCATTATAGGTAGAAGTCAGACAATATGAAAATCAACGTTAACCCACTGGTTTACATAGAGCTCATATCAGCAGTTTAGTGTACATCATCGCATATGGGTCGGTTATTGTACACTGTGCGAAATAGAGAGAATGATTATGCACCTGTTGTAACCTTTAGCATATGGTAGTTGGTAGGAATCAATATCCCTATGGTGCCAAATAATAGCTTTTGTGAAAGCATCAAACTATCATATGTACTCAATGTAAATGGTGTAGGAACATTTATAATAGGCATTTCCAAAATACCTCATATAAAGAAGGTATTAGTTAGGGTTGCATTCAAAACCTAATTCTAGAAATGATTGACATGCAAGATAATAGTATCTTTGAAATCTTCATATTTTTTCAACGAATTTTCATATATAACATGTTAGATTTTGAGTTACTATTTGAAAGATATGAGTATTTTGAAAATTATATCAATCTGCCTGATAAAAGGAAAATTAAATAAAAAATAAGAACAATAGGATTTTTAGAAATGATTGACATGCAAGATAATAGCATATTTGAAATCTACACATTTTTTTGAGGAATTTTCACATATAACATGTTAGATTTTGAGTTAGGATTTGAAAGATATGAGTATTTGGAAAAGTATTTGAATCTGCCTCATAAAAGAAAAATTAAGAAAAAAGGAAGGAAAATGGGATAGGCTGGATTCAAACCTAGGTCTATCAGGTTGAAGGGTGGGGCTCTAGCCAGTGGAGAGCCTCTTGCAAGCTTCACGGAAAGCACCCACTCCAGCTCGTGGATTCCGCATCCAGTGCAACAAATGGATACTAGTAAGGCTACTTTTAGGGGAGATACCGGAGAGAAGTGTTTTCACGCAGAAAGGAATGAAGGCGGCTTTGACACCATATTTTGAGCTTACAAATGTAAGCTCACCTTCTTTGGAAAATATACATGTTACTGCTGCATGGTACATTCTTAATTGCTTTTCATGTATAATCTCCAGGCTGTTCAAGTTGGGGACCTAGAAGTGCTCAGAGCTGTTGCAGAGAAATTTGGGAGCACTTTTAGTGCCGACAGGACATCCAATTTGATCGTGAGGTGCGCCACAACGTCATCCGGACTGGACTGCGCAACATTAGCATTTCCTACTCACGTATCTCCCTTGCTGACATTGCCAAGAAACTGAGGCTAGATACTAAGACCGCTGTTGCTGATGCTGAGAGCATCGTAGCCAAGGCCATCAGAGATGGGGCAGTTGATGCCACCATCAATCATGCCAATGGTTGGGTGGTGTCGAAAGAGACTGGCGATGTTTACTCAACAAACGAGCCACATGCCGCATTCAACTCCAGTATTGCGTTCTGCCTGAATATGCACAACGAGGCAGTCAAGGCTCTGAGGTCGCCCCCCCTAATTCTCACAAGGAAAAAGAGAATGCAGGACCCCAGACATCAGAAAAAACAAGTTGCAATGGCTTAGTAATACTAGTAGACACAAGATACGGTAATTGATGACCTTTTTTTCTTTGACATGAACCACAAATAGTTTCTAAATTTCTCTCACCAACAATTGGGAGGTTATTTCTACTAAGAATTTGGTGAACAGTAGAAAAAGGATGGATGACCTAAGCGATTGTGCCACCTTTCAGTAGAAAGCTTGATGGCACCATACACTTGTTTATTGTACTGGCAATACTTGGAAAGCAGAGCATAGAGACCTTCAACACAAACACCCCCATGGAGAATTTCCTTTGTGATCTGATCCTTGATAAAAAAAAGAATGGATGAAATTCTAGAAACACATTATTGTCAAGAGCAATATGGTGGACATATAGAAAAGTTTTGGCAGCATTAGAAATATATAAGATATCATCGAGTTAAAAAAATTTGTGTGGGGTTTTGATAAAAGATTGACCAACATGACTTATCTCCATAACTGCATCGTTTGTTGCAGTGTAGACTTGATCATGTCCACGGTATATTTCGTGCATTGTCAACTTCTCCAGTTCTCCATTGATATGATTTGTGGCGCATGTGTCCATCTACCAGTTGGCATCTACTCCATATGACACATCAACTACAGCTGCAATTTTCTTTTTCTAGGCATTGTTGTCATCCGCATAGCGCCAATCCCAATCTTTTGCAGTATGATTGTTTTCTTGCAAATTTGGCACTTGTTTTCATAACCTTCATACCCTTGGAAATTACGGCCCCGATTGTTGTTGCCGAGGGGGGGTGGGGGGGGGCGATTGTTGCTGTTGCCACCACCATAGTTGTTCTGATGGTAGTGGTCGCCACCACCACTACCTTGATAGCCCCCACCATTTTTCTGTTGGAAGTCATAGCCCCCGCCAGAACTAGGGTTAGGGTTTTGGTAGCCACCGCCACCTCCTGTGCCGTAACCGCTGCCACCACCAGCGCTGTAGCCGCCGTCGCTGCCTATGCCATAGCCACTGCTGCTGCCTGTGCCGTAGCCGCCGCCACCGCGAGGGCCCCCAGATCCTCCGCCCGTGCGGTAGCCGCCCTTTCCGCCACCACCATGGCCGCGTAAGGCAGCGTTGGCGGACGACTTGAAGCCGGTGTTGCCGTGAAACATCTTAACCCGCTGGTCATAGTTGGCCACGAGAGAGAAAAGGCCGTCGATGGTGATGGGCTCGGTGCAGACGTCCAGCACGAAGATGATGGGTTGATAGTCCATGTCAAGGTCGGCGATGATGAAGGAGATGAGCTCCCCGTCCCCGAGTGGTTTGCCCACCGCCACGAGCTCATCGGAGAGGGAGCACATATGGTCGAAGTATGCTGAGGCCGACAGGGAGCCCTTCTGGGCATTCGTGAGCGCAGCGCGAAGATTGTTGGCGTGTGACAGTGACACCACAGAGAACATGGTGGCCAAGGCTGTCCAGATCGTATGGGACATCTCAAGGGACGCGACTTGGACGAGAACGTCCTTGGACAAGTTGCGCAAGAGATAAGCGACAATCTGTTGATCCTGGACAAGCCAGGGGGCATAGGTAGGGTTGGGGATTGCCTGATCCTTGCCGTCTATGTCTTTGGTGGTGATGATCTTGGGAGGCTCCTCAATGGTGTTGTTGATGTAGCCGTACAAGCCGGCGCCCATTATTTGTGATCTTGCTTGGGCTTTCCAAAGGACATAGTTCGTCCGGGTAAGTGGCTCATAGGTGTTGTAGTTGAGGCTGGATTGGATGGGTGCGGTGGAGGTGGACATGATAAGGAAGGGTTGAAGAAGAACTAGCTAGATGAGATGGAAGAGCCTCCTCCGTATACCATGTAAAGAGTTATGGAAGTGTCTCAATCTCCATACACGGATACCCGCGATGTATATATTGATTGATGATGGTACGTACAATATGCGGCAGCCCCTGGCTAACCATCGAGAGGATTACATGGGAGGTTACGTGAGACAGAGAGATAAGAGAGGACTCCTAACAACTCTAACTTCCTAACATATATTCTACGTACATGACTCTCATGTATACTGTGACATCACACAATACCGCATATTACATGTCTAACAGTAAGTTCAAACAGAAAGATCTCGATAAACTTTTAGCATAATTGGCCTTTCTTTGGGTGAAGGAGTTAGGCAATCAAATGCCACAGAGATGCACTGCTTCACGTCGTTCGCCTCGCTTTCGGGTCGTGGAAGTCGTTTATCCAAAATTTCTTCCAGAAGAAATTGGTCAGTGAGTGAAGAATGAAAAGCTTGTATGTCTCCTGGATGTCTGCCCATCAACACCTCGAGCACCACCACACCAAAGCTATACACATCACATTTCTCTGTAACTAGAGAAGTGTAGGAACATTCTGCATCCAAAAGAGGAACATAAGAATTAGGATTATGCATTAGTGCAAAGTGTTCCATCTAACAAAATTTAGACAGTATTGTGTTGAATAAACGTACCAGGTGCAATGTACCCATAGGTCCCCGCTAGTGCACTCAAATTTGATGAATCAGGTTTCAACATTCTTGCAATACCGAAATCCGAAACAAATGCTTTGTAACCAGCATCTAGTAAGATTTTTCTGCTTGTGATGTCTCGATGAATTATGGGCGGCTGAACATCATGATGGAGGTATGTGAGGGCTTGAGCAACATCTCTTATGAGAGCGGTCCTTCTTTGCCAGTTGAACTGGATTGCTAGTTCTTCATTGCTTAAGATAGAAGCTAGATTTCCTTTCTCTATAAACTGGCATACAAGGAACCTGTACCGCGGATGAGAACAATACCCATATAGCTTGACGATGCTGCGATGGCGAATTTTTGTTAACATTTCGATCTCATGCTGGAATCTTTCTTCATCATGTGCGTCTTCATCGCCTGGATATAGCTTCTTTACTGCAACTACTTGTTCATCTTGAAGTTCTGCTTTATAAACACTGCCATATGATCCCTGTCCAATGCAATGCTTCTCATCAAAATTATCAGTTGCATTGATAATATCCTCAAATGCCATTCTGCCATCAAAGCTCCACACAGAGAATACATCCCTTTTGCTCGCGTCATCTGTTTTTTGAGATATTTTCTTGCGGCAAATCAAAAATGCAATTACAGCTGTTGCTATCGAAATAGTAGCAACAAACATAAGAAGAATGACTGATAGTACAGTATTTTCATGCCTTTTCCTATGATCCACCAGGGGCAAATTACAAGGGGGTATGCCAACAAGATCTCCGCAAAGACCTTTGTTGTGAAGAAACCATTGAGCTGATGCATTGTGGATCCCCTTTGGGACAGAGCCTTCTAGGAAGTTGTACGATACATCAAAAACTGACAGGCTTTGCATGCTTGCAATCGAGGAAGGGATGGTACCGCTGAATTGGTTGTGTGAGAAGTTCACATAGATCATCATCTCTAGTTTGCTGAGTTCTGATGGTATTGGTCCACTGAGACTATTCATACTAAGATCAAACATGCTTTGCAGGGAAGCTAAATTGCCCACACTTCCAGGAATACTTCCACTAAGGCTGTTGTTATGCATATATAATGACCGCAGTTTCAAACAATTCCCGATCTCTTCTGGTATTTCACCACTTAACAGATTGCTTGACAAACCAAGAACTTCAAGATTACTCAGTCTGCCAATTTGCTTAGGGATTTGGCCAGATAGTTGATTGTTTCTCAAGTCCATCCAATACAGGCTGCTTAACTTGCCAATTTCTATGGGTATCTCACTATTCAACCTATTGAAGTCGAGGTCGAGCCATCCAAGATTTTTTAGCTCCCCAAGCTCAGAAGGTATACTACCTTCTATCATGTTGTTTGCAAAATAAATACTCGTCAAATGTTGACATGAGCCCCAATTTGGCGAGAGTCGCCCTACAAACCTGTTTGAATACAAACCAATGCTTTTGAGATGTGGATACACCCCAAATGCTTCAGTTATGTCTCCCTCCATCTGATTGTTGCCAATTCCGAGGGATGTTAGTGAACTGCAATCCCTCAATCTTTTTGGGATAGGACCATCCAATTTGTTATTAAAAACTTGGAAAACCTGTAGCATTTTACTCTGGCACAAATCTGGCAAGTGTCCGGTCAGCTTGTTGTCATTCAGTTCAATGAGGACCAAACTGGTAAGGTTGGGGAGTGCTGAAGGCAAAGAGCCAGTGAGCTGATTGTTGAACAGTCTCATTTCTCTCATACTCACCAATTTCCCAAAACTTTGAGGGATTGGGCCGGATAATTGGTTTTCATAGGAATCAATTATTTCCAAATTTACCAAATTCCCAAGCTCGGCCGGCAATCCCCCAGAGATATTATTTGTATTTATTAGTATTTGGCTGAGTGAAGACATGTTCCCAATACTTGACTGTATCGATCCAACTATGAAATTTTTCGAGAGTAAGAGTGCTTCCAGATTCACGAGATTTCCAAACTCATGAGGGATGAATCCAGTTATATTGTTACTCCAAAGAGAAAAATAGGTCAAGGAAGTAAGGTTTCCAGCAACACTAGAAGGAATAGAGCCGGTCAAATGGTTTTCGGACAAATCTAACTCAATCAAGCTAGAGAGCATCCCAAGCTCTACCGGGATCGGGCCGGTGTGCTGATTCTGATATATGTACAGGAAGCTGAGCATTGTGAGGTTTCCAAGGGAGGGAGGAATTGCACTGTTCAGGTTGTTTTGTGCCAAGGATAGTGCTTGCAGGGTTTTGACCTGGCCTAGCTCTTCAGGTATAGGTCCTGACAGACGATTACCAGAAAGGTTGATATAGTTGAGGTTTGTCAGGTTTGCAAAGGAGGATGGTATGTGGCCAGAAAGGACATTCCATCTCAGATCCATCTTTCTCATGCTCCCAAGCTGTCCGAGCTGCCATGGGATGCTACCCGAGAGCCTATTCCCAGGTAGATAAAGGAAAGCAAGTCTTGAGAGATTACCCAAGGCAGGAGGGATGTGGCCGGTGAGGTTGTTGATGGAGAGGTCCATGTGCGTGAGCCTCCCAAGGCTGCAGATCGACGGAGGTATGTTTCCGTCGAGCTGACCGCCGGAGAAGTTGAGGGTGGAAAGCATGGTAAGAGAGCCGATGCCAGAAGGGATGGCGCCGGAGAGCTGGTAATTGTCGCTGAGGTCGAGGTTGACGAGGTAAGGGAGCGACTGGAAACTCAGGGCGTCCAGCCGCCCTGCAATGCCGGCACCGCCGAGGGAGATTGCTCTGATGACCTTCACGGTGGTTCCTCTGCGTGACCGAGTGTCGCCGCAGGTGATGCCGGTCCAGTTGCACGGGTACATGCCGTCGTCTCTCCAGGTCCCCATGTGCGTGGAGTACTCGACGGCTGATTTCCAGTGGAGAAGCGCCCTGGCCTGGGATCTCAGCGAAGCGCCGCGGCGTGGCGGTGGTGGTGCTGCAGGCGAGGCGCGACCCTCGGCTTGCGTGGAAGCAAGGAGAAGAAGCAGCAGCAGCAGGGCAAACGGGAGAAGCAGGCGATGTAGCCGTGGCAGTGGCACCGTGGAACTCGCCATGAGCTCAGGACGTAGTATTATCAATGATATGACTGCATGCGCCAAGATTCCAACAGTAAAAATCAACCGAGATGCATATGCGAAAGAAAAGACATGATTAAGGGGCGATAGCTAAGAAGAGTACCTGCGGTGTCCGGAGCAGAAGGCGTCGGCAGCCGTCTACGCTTGGTTTTGGTTTCGCCTGCCGGGCCGGGTGGCGGGTGGTGTGTGAGTGTGAGCTGAGCTCGAGCTGTGAAGTGTGAGTTGGTGCTCAGCTGGCTCCTCGTCCAGGGGTTTATAAACAGATTCGCAGGCACAACAGCCTCACATTTTTCCTCAGCTGCATGCAGCCCAAGTCTTTGGTCGAAGACCTGGACTACGTCGTAAAGTGCGGCTATATGCCTTTCATACGGGGCGGGACCAGACAGAGGTCTTCCGCGTCGATGTGCGACCTAGCTATCTCGACTGGTTTCAATGCTGACAAACACCAGCGCGAGGTGGGGGTCACTGCTCCGAGATTCTCTATGACGATCGTGCTTTCAGTATGTTGAAAAACAAAGATACGGTGCTTACCATGCCGACATGCATTCTTTGTTTTGGCCTCTCTTGACGATGATTTAGCAGGGTTCAAATGAACACGTATGTGTTCTGATGATATGTACACTAATAATGTTTGTGTGTGCAGGTGCTAGAGTGAATGCATATTTGTGAAGTGACGTATGCTGGAATATGGTCCTCCATCTGATCCAAAATAAATGTCACAGTTTTAAACTAAGGTTAAACTTTCAAAACCGCGATACTTACTTTGGATCGGAGGAAGTAGAGGATAACTCAATAGAAATATTAATAAGATGGTCCTGATATATTAGCTATCAATAATATTTTTTTTTCTGTTTTACCAATGTATAAGATTTAAATTAACAGTGTCTTTGCATTAACTAGCTGAATGCTCATGCATTATCATGGTAAAATAATTGTGCATTAGTATGGTCGTATGGACTAATTCAACCCATTAGGGGTCGCGCAAAGGGTGAGTAACCGCAGGGTACACGTGTCCGTTTACTATACTAGCGATAGGGAAAAAAACCCAAGACGGGCAAGACCTAGCCAGGTCCCTTCCGCACGCCCCCTTCTCGCTTGACGCCGCCGCCTTCTCTCCTCTCCCTCGATTATTCTCCTCGCGCCGCCATCTCCCCACTCGGCGCCCCTCCACTAGTAGAAAAAGGACCTAATGTGAGACACATTAGTCCCGGTTCGATTTTGGCCCAGTACTAATGGCACCATTAGTGCCGGTTCGAACGGCTATGCATTAATGCCGGTTCGTGTTGAACCTTTAGTACCGGTTCGTGCTACGAACCGATGCTAAAGGGATGGTGGCAGGCTGGCGTCAGGCCGGGGCCCCATGATCACCTTTAGTACCGGTTCGTGGCACAAACCGGTACTAAAGGGGTCTGACCTATAGTCTCGGTTGGAGACACAAACCGGGACTATAGGGCAATTTTCAAAGTCTACCCCCCTCCCCCCCGGTGTATCGCCATTTCAGTTTTGAAAAAATCAAAAGAAAATGATAAAAACTTCAGAAAATAAAATCCTTGGACAGGTAGTTATATTACTACACCTACTAGTTATGAAAATTTGAAAACTTAAATTTGGACATGTTTTGCAAAAAGTGTAGGGAAAATGTAAAACGGCTATAACTTTTGCATACGATGTCGGAAAAAAACGTATAATATATCAAAAAATTCAGCACGAAAATCCGCATCCGATGGAGACCGCCTACGGCCTGTTTGCAATTTTTTAGAATCCTCAAATTCCAAAAGGAAAAAAAGATATGCTCAAATTTCGGTTTTTTTGGTCAAACTATGGTCAAACTACTTATTCAAGAAGTATTAATGTTACTACATAATTATTCAAGAATATTAGTGTTACTAAATAATTATTTCAATTTTTTGAATTTTGGTCAAATCTGGTCAAACTATGGTCAAACTTATTCAAGAAATATTAGTGTTACTAAATAATAACTGTTTTTTAGAATAATAGTTTCAACCTCAAATGGTGAAACGAGTGACCTAATGCTCAAGCTAAACTGCTGAGAGTTAATAGGATTGACAGCTTACATTTGTCAGGAAAACAACAAGGGCAGACTTGGAAAGTAGGGGGAATAGAACTCCGAAGTTAAGCGTACTCAGGCTGGGGGAGTGAGAGGATGGGTGACTGACCGGGAAGTTAGTCGATTTGGAATGTGTAATCCACACTTGAGCAGTTAAGAGGGGTGATTAGAGACTAAATCATCAAATAATTCAATTCAGAAAATTGAAAATTGAAAAAAATCAATTTTTTTTTCAAAATTTTCAAATTAAAATAAAAAAAACCTTTAGTATCCGGTTGATAACACCAACCGGTACTAAAGGTCCCCCATGCCACGACGCGAGCTCACGCCACGTGGTGGGCCTTTAGTGGCAGTTCGTGCCGAACCGG
>NC_041388.1:549235159-549240429 GCF_002162155.2 Triticum dicoccoides | reverse complement strand
GCCCACACTTTAGTGCCGGTTACAGAACCGGCACTAAAGGCCCTTACAAACCGGTTTTAAAGCTCCGTTTTCTACTAGTGCTCCACCTCGATCAGGCGGAGGCGGCACCGATGGGTCGAGTTCCGCCACGGTGGTGGACCCCCGGAAGGGCAAGGAGCTCGCCGCGATTCCTTCTCCTCCGAGCTCCATGGGCAGCAGCAGTTCCTCCACCCCCTCCCACGACTACGCCGGAGGAGGCACCGATGGGTTGAGCTTCGCTGCGGCGTGGGTCGACGGGAAGGGCAGGCTGTCCGCCGTTCCCTTTCCGGCACTTTTTTCCTCAACCTCCGCGGGCAGCATCCTCGACTTCGCCTTCCCCTTCGCCTTGGGTCAAGCTCCACGGCAGGGAGGAGGATGATGGTGCCGAGGGACGCGATGGGGTTGTTCAACTAGGAACTGGAGTTCCACCATATCCTGCGACAGCAGCGGGCGGTTATCATGAAGGACGGTGAGGAGGAGCAGGTGATGGGCGTTCGTGATGTTGTTTCTTTGAGTTACTGGAGTGCTTTCTTGAGCGTTTCTTGGTTTCTTCTCAAGCAGGTGGAATCGTCGTAAGCCAAGGACGTGCTCCCGAGAAAGGAAAGGGTATAGCCTGAATCTGGTCTTCTTGCTTGCTGGCTTGTGATTTGGAGTATGGAACAGTGATTATTTTCTTGTTCAGGGTGTGGAACTGCAATCTCTTAAGTTTTTTGAAATCTTGGGGATGGTTTAGAGTAATACACGCTCAATCTTGGGCAAATGTTGCGGACAGTTTGATTAGGTATTTCATGATTATGGCTCGGGGTTCTTCTTGCAGTGCAGTCTGAATTTAGAGACGAACGAGCATCTTGTTGTGATTATTCGAAACTGTTCAAGATTTAGGTGTCCAGTCTTTTACTCAGTGTGATGGCATATTTTGCTGCAAGTGGAAAATGCAGGGAGATATGAGGATCATGTCGTGGCAACAAATCCTTAAGCCAAAATGAATCACTTTTCAGTGTAAATCCTTAAGCCAAAATGAATCACTTTTCAGTGTAAATGACTTGTATTATAGGAGAAGTTAATCTGAATGCTTACACTGTATTACTTAACTTGACGTACATTATTTAGATCCTCGGCCACTTTTATGCAAAAGCCTTTGATCTCTTACTCCACCCTAGAGTTTGGTCGAAGTTTGGGCCTTTGACCATCTGTTACCTAAACGTTTGAATCTGACTACAAAGCCTCGAAAGTCGAAACTCAGTTCATATAAAAATCGGCAAGAGTATAGAGGATTTGAACACTCTGCTCTCCTCCCATCCCCCTCGCCCCTCTCACAGGGGCGGCGGCGATGTCGGATCTATCCGTCTCACGGGGCCAGCCCTCCCATTTGGGCCGTCACGCAAGGCCTGGCCGAGGGCAGCGAGTTTAGGGCATTTTTGCCCTGCATACTTCGTCGGGGTAAACTGTGCTAGCTTTCAGATTATTCATTTTCGTTTTACCCTGTCGAAGATCAGCTTAGTTTAGTTAACCAAGCTATGTAGTGATGGTGCACATTTGTTCCTGATGTGAGAACGTAGATGTTGAAAATGGAGGAAATGAGATCTTAGGTAGTCAGGCGTGTGCTTGCAGTTTGAAGTAACACAAAGGAGATGGTGGCGAGTAGTTTGAGTCTGAAGATCGTTTGTGTCTCTCTTCTCTGTTGCTTGTCGAATTGTAGAAGCAAAGATTAATGTGATGTATGTGAGGGGGCCATTGAAGTTACTTAACTGGTGAGAAGATGTGTGTGGCATGGATTAAAAAAACAGGACATTTTCATCTGATTGTGCTGTCTTAATTCCAGGAGAAGATGTGTTGATTGCTGTAACTGGATACAGAGGGTGCTTCCCTTCCAGGATATCGACCAAGCCTGGCAGCTATGGATCCGTTCGAGGACCAACTTTGGTTCAGAGCCAGGTTTTGGGCATATCGCAGCGCAAGCGGAGGCAGATCTCAGTCAATGCTACTCCAGTTGATAATGCCCTGAAGCTTCCTTCAGTAACTGGTATGACTTGACGCCGGTGTTGTTTTGTGTTCAGAGAAGATGAGTTGTTGTATATTTTTTTTTGTAGTTGTTGCAAGTTCTGCCATGTCTAAGTCCATAGAAAAAGTACCGATTGCTAGCTGTCTTGGAGCTGTTATAATTTGCACAACTATTTTTTAAGATTCATTTTGCTTACATTCATTTAGTGAAGCTCCTGCAGAAGTCAATATTCATTTGAGTGGTGACCAGTGTGCATGATTTTATTTACATTCAATTTTAGTGAAGAGCTCCAGTATGTCAGGCTAGCTTGGTGTGAAATGATGAAAAAATGTAGCTGCAACTATGCACATGATGCAAGAGTTATATTTGTGCAGTGGTAGATGCAACTATGCACATCAGTTGGCTGCCCTCTGTTACTATCTTATTTTTTGTTGAATTAACCAATACCAGAACACAACTCTATCCCACATGAACTCAAGTGTTATGTTGCATGCCATTTTCTGTTGTAGGAGGAGCAGTACACATAGTGAGAGTTCAAGAGAATCTGCTGAAATTGAGGTCACAACAGAATAGGTACTTTACACTGACGTTTGTAATGTTTTTTTCTGTATGTTGTGTGCTGATGTTTGTAATGGTATGTGGTCCTGTACTTAGCAAGCCTCATGATGCCAATTGAAATGACATCCATGTTAATTAATGCATGTCGATTGAGCTGGCCAGTAGCCAAAACGTGACTTCTTGATGACGAGCATTGCTGGACTCCTTCACTGATATTATTTGCCATGCTTTTATTTTTGCCATGCTTCATATTTTTGCCACGCTTCTACATATCTACCACACTTTTTATTTGCATTTACCTGCTGGTTTAGGCATTATATTTTATCATTAAACCTCTCTTGATGCTAGATGTTTGATGTTTTGCCTCTTCGAAATAAAACAAGGGATTATGTGCTCGCATGTTTGTTAATTACCAGTAAAATTGTCAAAGTGTGATTTTTGAATTTTCATATATTGGATAAAATTTTCTGTATGATCTTTGTGTGCTTCTGTTCTTTCATCCGATTTGGCCATGTAGAAGTAAGATTTTATTTATGATTGCATGATGGTTCAGATCTTTTCTTTTGACGCTTTCACAATTCTACTCTCCATCTCATTCTGTCGCTTATCTTCCTCTTGCGCTTTGTTTCATCTGTTCAGTAGCTTGCTTGTGATCCATGTGCTCATTAACTCCATTCTCATGTGTTTCTATTTTTTCTCTGCGACAATGCTGACGAGCCACTCTCGTGTGAGTTAGTTTTAAATTCTCAATCTGACTGCGTGATGGTTCAAATATTTTCTTTTCATTTGTGCTTTCCCAATTCTATTCTCTAATCTGTGTGATAACTAAGACTTCATATGTTTGAATTCCAATTACTTTGTTGAGATTGAAGAAATTCATAACCTTGTTGTTTTTTATGTGAGCTTATCCTCTACCCTTATAGTAGCTTACAAAATTTCAATGTACTTCACTTTAATGATATAATGTACTGCCATGGGTGGTTTGATTAAAGTACCATTTTATGTTGACAATCAATTACAGGCAACTCATCCTATTTGTTTCACAGTCTCAGGTTCACATTAGTTTCTCTGCATGGAGACTCAGCTTTGTCGGTGTCACTTTCAGATCAACGGTCATGAATTAAAGTTAACTTCCTCTCTACTTATCCTTTAACTGCAACAAAGAATTTGAGCCGGCACTAATACAACTGTCTGATGCTTTGCAAAGTAAGGATTGAGAATATGAAAGAGAACTTGCAATTCCATTCGTCAATGTGCAGTGCCAGGGAACCCATTTACATTTTGCAGGTATGTTCTGGTTCATACTTCTAAAATTTCAACTTATAACTTGTCATTGCTTTCCACTCCATTTATACAGATGTCTGTTCGAGCAATTCATTAGAATTAATCACAAAATAATTTGCTTAATATTTCATTTTCCATTTATACAGATGTCTGATATAGGCAGGTAACAAGCTAACAACGACATCAAGTTGTCGGTAGCAGCGACATCAACGGCTGCAGTGGACTTCGTCATCTCATCGGCATGCTCGCCCGCCACAGTACACCACTGCATTTCCGGCGAGACGCTGGAGCTCATGGAGGCATTCACGGTGATGTGCCTCATTCCGTACCTCAACTATCTGTATGCGCGATGGAGTGGGAGGGACAGTGTGCTCCGGATGGGATCCGGCACGGTTGGTGGGCTGACGAGGAAGAGGACCGGCGGAGGGGGGCTTGACAAGGTGGCGTTGGCAGCCATGCTGGTGTTCATATTCAAGGCGGGGTGTGCGGCGAAGGCAGCAAGGTTGGGAAGGAGTGCACGGTGTACCTGTGCCGATGAGTAAGAGGACCACTGGAGTGGGGCTCGACAAGCCCCAGATTCAAGGCGGGGGCGGGTGACGGCTCAAAGGTTGGTAGCTTCTGTATACGTATTGCATCATGGTCTTGTCTTCTTGGAAGCGTGGGTGTTGCTTCAATTGGAACCGTTATTTTTTCCCATGACTTCCAGATGTAATCCTACTTGACTTTTGCATCAGTGATATTTGAAGTTCATCAAATGACTTTGTAATTAAGTTCATATAGTTGATATCTCGCATTTGTATATGCTAACTCTAACAGTATGTGCCAACAAGAGATGAACAAACTAGCTGAAGGGGCGCTTTCCCACCTATCACCGCCGAGACCGCTCAGGCGGCGCGCCAGGGGCGTGCCCCAACTGCTAGTGGTTATCCAACGTCCCTCATTTCTTCTGCCCCCCATCTCCCCACCCTCCACCGTCAGCAAGAAAAGAACCAAAATGCCGTCGTCGTGGACTCTACCGCTAGCTCCACTAGCATGTTGCTTTGCTCCCCGTCAGTCCATTCTTTTTCTTATCAACCCTGTCAGTCCATTCCACTTCGCTCGCAACAGTCGTGTGTGTGCTTTCTGCAAGTATGAGGATCGTCCTCACAGCCGTTCATGCCATATATGATGATAATTGGTATTTTGAATAATAATAGAAGGACATGGTAACTCAACTATTTAATCTGGTGCATCTGGGTTAAAGCACATCTTTCTTTAACCAGGTAGGAAGGTCCCTCCGCATCCGAACATCAACAACGGGTGAAAGCACCGCACAGTGCCCTATCACACATACACCCAGGAGGCGGGTTGTAATTGAGCTCGAGTTAACAATGTGCCATGGTTAGGCATTCTGAATTTGACAACAATT
>NC_041388.1:549140632-549234596 GCF_002162155.2 Triticum dicoccoides | reverse complement strand
CTCTTAGCAAACACCCATGGCCATTACAGTCGGTCACACAAAACATACATGCGCTAAAAAGCTTGCAGCTGCTGCACACGCATACCTGGCCATTGTTTGTACTCAGACCACCATCGTAGAACTGGACGGAGTGGAGCCGGCGTTTCCTTTCCAAAGGCCGGGTGGTCTCTTGCAGTTGTGGGTGTGTCTGATGCCTGGGCCACCCGGATAGATGGCGTTTGGAGTTGCCATCTCGCGCTAGAGAAGCGGACAAAATGATCAATACCCGTCCAATCTCACGTCCACCGAGCTCGTACGGAGTAGGGATACAGAGCGATGAAACCAAGTTTGCGACCCCCGATGTTCGGCTCAACGACTTATTCAGCTGTTGGCGTGCGCTAGGTCGTATTGCGTCCAGGGCCGGCCCTGAAGTTTTGGAGGCCCTAGGGCGAACTCAATAAATGGGCCCAGTGGCTGAAGTGTTTTCTTTTTAGATTCCATACATTGATATGAAAAAATATTGTAAAGCCATAATAAACAATGATAAGAAAAATCAGGTGGATAATATCTAGTAACAATATTGTACTTTTATGTTCTAGATCAAATATCAATAAGTTACAGAGCACAACAAAAAACAAATGCCTTTAATAATCATGAGAAACGACCCTGTGCATTTTTCTATTCAAAAATCATCAATGGTAGTGTCAAGATTAATGATAGTAATTTATCTGCTCCTTTACTGTCTTTCTTCTCAAAGCTAGACAAGTGTTTTTCAGGCAACATGTTTGCCAAAAAAAGGAGGGACACCTGAATACTGGAGACTGGATTAAATTAGCAGCAACAATCTCCAGCTATATATATAAAAGCCAACAAGTGTTGCTTTTACAGGAATAAAAATACTCCAGATTGAGATTGAGGACTAAAATAATTCACATAAAAAATACCTCGGTTGTTCTGCCATTCCTTGCCCTACTGTGCTAGAAGCCGGCAGCCAGTGCGATGGAGTAACTCGATGCTGATATGCTCCATTCTCCAGGAAAAACAAAGACAAAGTAATCACCATGGGGCTTTGGGGCCTTGATCACACATGCATATACTCTCTTTGTTCTGAATTACTTGTCGCAGGTATGGATGTATCTAAATGTATTATAGTTCTAGATACATCCATTTCTGCAACGAGTAATTTGGAACGAAGGGAGTAGGTCGCTAGATTGGATCAGAGAAATGGGAGAGGCAATCAAGCGAACCGTGACGGCACCCTGCAATCATGTTTTTTTAAGGATCCAGTGCCGCCCGCCGCGCAATCACGTGAGTTACGTATTAGGCTTTTGGGCTTCTCCTAAACGTATCATATACGGGCCTCATTGGCCTTTTTGTTTCGCATCAATAATGGGCCTATGTTATATGGATGTATCCTTTTATATGTTCTGGGTCGGGGCCCCTAGTTTGGCTGGCCCCCGGGCCGTCGCCCCTGCTGCCCTGGCCCAGGGCTGGCCCTGATTGCGTCGAGCACCGCCGTTGTGGTGTTGTCGGGTTGGTGGAGGGATGTTCATTTCCGGATCCAGTTTACCAGACACTTTGGTGTGCTGTCGGCTCCACGTCTTATTGGGTTGTTGGCGTGTGCTGGGTCTATACTGTGCCGGACACCTCCTCTGCGCTGGGGAGATTTGTGGAGATGAGGTAACTTCAGCAGTACTGCGGATAATCAAAGGGGAAGAGAGTGCAGAATGTATCAATGACACTGTATTGGTGCTGATCCCCAAGGTGATGAACCCCACGCTCTTAACACAATTTCGTCCCATTCGTTTATGTAACTTCATATACAAAATTGCGTCCAAAGTCATGGCAAACAGGTTGAAAACGATATTGCCAGAGATAATCTCAAAGGAACAATCGGCGTTCGTCCCAGGTCGGTTGATAACTGACAATATGATATGTGCCTACGAGTGTTTGCATTTCATGAAGAGAAGCAAGGCCAAATCAAATAGTCATTGTGCGTTGAAGTTGGACATGATGAAGGCATATGACAGATTGGAGTGGTCCTACCTAGAGGCTATCATGATCAAATTGGGTTTTGCACAACAATGGGTACATGTCATTATGAATATGATCAGCTCAATATCGTTCTTAGTTTTGTTCAACGGAGAAAAGCTTGAATCTTTCAAACCTTCACGAGGCATCAGACAGGGAGATCCGATCTCCCCCTATCTTTTCTTGATTGCAGCAGAGGGCCTTTCGTGCCTACTAAAAACCAGTTCTCAGTCATCGGTGCTTGAGGGGATTAAGGTGGCAAACACAACTCCGGCTGTCAGCCATCTCCTCTTCGCAGATGACAGCCTGTTGCTTTTCAAGGCTAGTACAGAGGGGGCAGTAGAGGTTTCAAACCTTCTGGAGAAATATTGTAGTGCATTGGGGCAGCGAATTAACCATGATAAATCGTCTATATTTTTCAGTAAATGATGCCCACAACAGTTGAGAGACAGTATCAAAACAACTCTGAACGTTCAAAATGAGTCGCTGAATGAGCGCTATTTGGGCATGCCAACGGATTTGGGGCAGTCCAAGATGGGTACTTTTAGATATCTTCGAGATAGAGTGTGGGAAAAGGTGAAGGGCTAGATGGAGAAGCTCTTGTCAGCAGTGGGAAAGGAGATTTTGATTAAGGCAGTAGCACAAGCACTGCCAGTCTATTCTATGGCATGCTTCATATTGCCTAGAGGTCTATGCAACAACATCTCCTCCATCATTCGTCAATTCTGGTGGGGAAGTAAAGCGGGGAAACGTAAACCAACATGGGTGACTTGGGATATAGTAACACGGCCAAAGCATCTTGGAGGTCTTGGCTTTCGGGACATGAAGATTTTTAATCTTGCTTTATTAGCAAGACAAGATTGGATAGTGCTAAATGATCCTTTGTCACTCAGCACCCGAATTTTGAAGGCAACCTATTTCCCTCAAACCACTCTGGTGGATGCAGGTCTAGGAAGCAGACCCTCGCAAATTTGGCGGGCAATACTGGATGGAAGAGACATGCTTAGGCAGGGATTAATTCGGAGAATCGGTTATAGGTAGACGACTGAATTATGGACTCAAAACTGGCTGCCGAGACCAGGTATGATGAGACCTATTGCACCATTAATCCCCAACCCGCCACAGATGGTTTCAGAATTGAAAAATGGAGTGACAACGAGCTGGAACGAGCATTTGGTTCGGACAGTATTTTTGCCAACTGATGCCGAAGCAGTACTAGCAATTCCCTTGTGCACACGGAACATACAAGATTTTTGAGATGAGAGGTACTTTCTCTGTTAAGTCTGCATACAGACTAATCATGCAAACAAAGATCACGAGGGAAAACTGGATCGAGGAAAATGATAGCACTTCGGCAGCAGAAAACGCAGGCACATAATGGATTGATTTATGGAAAACCGAAGTACCACCGAAAATTAAGATGTTTTTGTGGCGTCTTGCACGGAGTTCTATCCCAATAGCAGATGTACTTCAGCATAGAAACATGTCAATCTCAGCGGCATGTGCCTTATGTGGAGCTGGGGATTCATGGAGACACGCATTGTTGAATTGCTCGATGGCTCGCAGCGTTTGGGCACTTTCAGACGAGGCTATTGTGGATCAAATAAGCCGTTTTGATATTGAAAATGTTAGAGACTGGCTCTTTGCTATGAAGGATGCTTTGTCCAATGATCTTTTTGTTCGTCTGACTACCATTCTATGGGCCATTTGGGCAGCGAGGAGAAAGGCCGTTTTTGAGGATATATTTCAGAGCCCCTTTTCCACTCACTGCTTTATCAACTCCTTTTTGAATGATATCCAAATTCTGAAGAAACCGGAAAGCCAGTTGGTGCACTCAGGGCCTGTGCGACCAACTTAGTGGATCAAACCACCTTCAAGCACGATGAAAGTGGACGTGGATGCCACCACTTCAAGGAGGTTGGCCTGCGGATCGGTTGCTGCGGTTTGCAGGAATGGCGAGGGACTTTTTCTTGGAGCGTCGGCCATTGTGTTTAGGGGCATACATGATCCAGCTACTCTTGAGGCGTTGGCAGTGTGAGAATCAATGGCTTTAGCAGAAGATCTTCATCTACAGGCGATACATGTTGCACCGGATTGCAAAGTGATTGTTGAAGATATTAAGCAGAAGAATATGCCTAGTTATGGGGCTATTATAAGTGAGATCATAGAATACTCGTGTAGTTTTCATCTATGTAGTTTTGTGCATGAATTTAGAAGCTCGAATTTCGAGGCTCACAATCTAGCGAAGCATGTTTTGAAACTGGGGTTGGGCCGCCATGTCTGGTTAGGCCACCCTGGTGAACTTTAGTTCGTCCCTGTAAACATTGTGACGGTTTAATAAAAGCTTCGCTGATTGTCTCAAAAAGAAAACCTCCTCTGCGCTACTCTCGGGTCGGTGGAGGGTTGTTTCTTTTCGGCTCCAGTTTGACGGCTGTATTTGGGTTGGCATCAGTTGTCGGTTAGGTTGAGTTGGTCCCTTATACGTCTCAAATGTATTTATGATTTTTGTTTGTTAAGTGCTATTATATTATCACTTTTGTATACTTTGTATACCATTTTATATTGTTTTTCTTGACTAACCTTTTAATTTAGTGCCCAATGCCAATTCCCGTTTTTTGTTTCGTAGAAATCCATACCTACGAAGGTCCAAACATTATGATATATTACGAGGATTTTTTGTAGAACATAAGAGACCCTAAAAGCTTCGGGAGGTGGCCAGAAGACCCAGGACGGGGCCACAAGCCAGGGGGCATGCCCTGGGGGGTAGGGCGCGCCGAGGTGGCTTGCGGGCCTCCTGATGCTCCGTTTGCCCTAATCTCTTGCCTATAAATTGACATATATTCTGAAACCCTCGGAGCGAGACCTGAAACAATTTTATCGCCTTCGCAAGCCTCTGTTCCGACGCGACCCCATATGGAGCCCTGTTCTGGCACTCTGTCGGAGGGGGAATCATTGGGGAGGCCATCTTCATCAACCTACTGCCTCCATGATGGCATGTGAGTAGTTCCACCAAGACCTACGGGTCCATAGTAGTAGCTAGATGGCTCTCTCTCTCTCTCTCTCTCTCTCTCTCTCTCTCTCTCTCTCTCTCTCCTGATCTTCAATACAATGATCTCGTCGGAGATAAGTCCAATGTAATTCTTGTGGTGTGTTTGTTGGGATCCGATGAATTGTGGATTTATGATCAGATCGTTCATTGAATTTATTTGAATCTCTTCAAGTTTATTTGTTGCGTAACTTTATAGTGATGTATGCTTTTATGATCTATGAGTATTCTTTGGCCAAGATACATGAGTATGTCTTTAGAGGGAGTGGTGCCTAATAGTGTGTTCAATCTTGCGGTGATCTTGTGCTATGGCAGGTGGGACCAAGACACGTATTGTGTTGTTGCCACTAAGAATAAAACGATGGGGTTAATCTTATTGCTAGGTTTTCTTTTATCTACATTATGTCATCTTGCTTATTACATTATTCTATTTCTTGTGAACTTAATACTTTCAGATGCATGTTGAATAATGGTCTTGGGATGGAGTAATAGTTGTAGACATCAGTAAGTTTAATGTTCTACTTATCATAGACGTAATGCCTACGTGAGATTATGTCATGAATGATCATAGTTATAATTTGTGCTATTTTGTCAATTGCCCAACAATAATTTTTCTACCATGCCACTACATGCTTTCGAGAGGGATGCCACTAATGAACCTATGGCCTCCGGGTCTATTTTTCATCAATAACAAAACTCCTACATTTGCTCTTTTTGCTCTTTTATTTTCTTGCTGCTTTGCCCTATCACTATTTGCTTTTAATCTTGTACTCCCTTCATAAAGAAATATAAGAGCATTTAGATCACTACTTTAGTGATCTAAACGCTCTTATATTTTTTCGCTGAGGGAGTAACTAGCAAGAACAAGGGGATTGACAATGATAACCCCCTTGCCTTTATTGGGTGCAAGCAATTTATTTGCATGTGTGCATGTACTACCAGTGTTGTTAGCTTGGTGCCTCCTATTGGTTCGATAAACCTTGGTTCTTAACTAAGGGAAATACTTTCTGCTGTTGTGCTACATCACCCTTCCTCTTCGAGGAAATCCAACAACTCCATCGTGAGTAGTAGCCCTTGCACGGACTCGGCTCAACCGTTGTGGAACCTCCATTGGCTGGTTTTGTAGCTTATTCGGTTGTTGGCGTGCCCTGGGCTAGATTCTACCGGTCACCTTCTCCACGTTGTTGGTGGGTCAGTGTATATAGTAGAGTTCGAGGACGGCCATGAAATGTACCGTTCTTGGGTTAGTACTGAGATAATACAAGCACATGCTCATTTGCAAATAATTAGGTAAGAACATCTTTCAAATAGTTCACCTAACTTTTTGGTTACATTCGGTACTTGCGCCATAAGAGTTGGCACCACGAGTTTGTCGGAGAACTAGGACATAATACAAAAAGAGAAATTGAGCACCGGAAGTGTTCCAGATGATCCCGGAAGTGTTCTAGGAGGTCCCGTTAATGTCTCTAAAGTGCACAGGATGCTTCGAAGGGTGTCAAAAGTAATGGAAGGTTCTAGAAGGTTTCAAAACATTCCAAGGGGTTCTAGTGGGCTGCCCCTTGATACGTCTCCAACGTATCTATAATTTTGATTGTTCCATGCTATTATATTATCTATCTTGGATGTTTTATATGCATTTATATGATTTTTGGGACTAACCTATTAACCTAGAGCCCAGTGCCAATTTCTGTTTTTTTCCTTGTTTTTGAGTTTTGCAGAAAAGGAATATCAAACAGAGTCCAAACGAGCTGACAATTTACAGTGATTTTTTATGGACCAGAAGAAGCCCCCGAAGCAAAAGAGTTGGGCCCGATGAGTCCCGAGCCAACCACAAGGATGGAGGGCGTGCCCTACCCCCCGGGCACGTCCTCCATCCTTGTCGTTGACTCATGGACCCCCCTGACTTGTTCTCGACGCCAAAAATTCCTATAAATATAGAAACCTCCAGAAATAAACCTAGATGGGGAGTTCCACCGCCGCAAGCCTCTATAGCCACGAAAAACCAATCGGGAGTCCGTTCCGGCACCCTGCCGGAGGGGGAAACCATCACCGGTGGCCATATTCATCATCCCAGCGCTCTCCATGATGAGGAGGGAGTAGTTCACCCTCGGGGTTGAGGGTATGTACTAGTAGCTATGTGTTTAGTCTCTCTCTCTCTCTCTCTCTCTCTCTCTCTCGTGTTCTTGATTTGGCACGATCTTGATGTACCGCGAGCTTTGCTATTATAGTTGGATCTTATGATGTTTCTCCCCCTCTACCTTCTTGTACTAGATTGAGTTTTACCTTTGAAGTTATCTTATCAGATTGAGTCTTTAAGGATTGGAGAACACTTGATGTATGTCTTGCATGTGCTTATCTGTGGTGACAATGGGATATTCACATCTACTTGATGTATGTTTTGGTGATCAACTTGCAGGTTCTGTGACCTTGTGAACTTATGCATAGGGGTTGGCACACGTTTTCGTCTTGACTCTCCGGTAGAAACTTTGGGGCACTCTTTGAAGTTCTTTGTGTTGGTTAGAATAGATGAATCTGAGATTGTGTGATGCATATCGTATAATCAAACCCACAGATACTTGTGGTGACACTGGAGTATCTAGGTGAAATTAGGGTTTTGGTTGATGTGTGTCTTAAGGTGTTATTTTAGTATGAACTCTAGGGCTATTTGTGACACATATATGAATAGCCCAATAGATCGATCAGAAAGAATAACTTTGACGTGGTTTCGTACCCTACAATAATCTCTTTGTTTATTCTCCTCTATTAGTGATTTTGGAGTGACTCTTTGTTGCATGTTGAGGGATTGTTGTATGATCTAATTATGTTATCATTGTTGAGAGAACTTGCACTAGTGAAAGTATGAACCCTAGGCCTTGTTTCTAAGCATTGCAATACTATTTTCGCTCACTTTTACCACTTGCTACCTTGCTGTTTTTATATTTTCAGATTACAAAAACCTATATCTACCATCCATATTGCACTTGTATCACCATCTCTTCGCCGAAATAGTGCACCTATACAATTTACCATTGTATTGGTTGTGTTGGGGACACAAGAGACTCTTTGTTATTTGGTTGCAGGGTTGCTTGAGAGCGGCCATCTTCATCCTATGCCTCCCACGGATTGATAAACCTTAGGTCATCCACTTGAGGGAAATTTGCTATTGTCCTACAAAACTCTGTGCTTAGAGTCCCAACATGAGTCTACAAGAAGAAGGTTGTGTAGTAGACATCACCTCTTGGTTGTACCAAGGGTAAATGCCCACATGGGCCTTATATTCTGTCGGCGTCCTGGGAATGGGGGTACCAAGACTTGCCTACCTGCGGCCCATGGTGTGGCTCTACCGATGGCCCAGTACGGCCCATCTTCATCAGCAACCACTCAAGACCTGCGCGAGGGTCCAAGCCTCGCGAGGCGGACGACACAAGACCTCCTCTGGGGCAGCCTCGCTAGGCTAGCTCCCGAGGAGCGAAGATATCAAGGTAGGGGGCACCTCTCGTCGTGACGTGAGCCGTGACAACCGAAGCCAAGCGGGCGCAGAGTGCCAGTTTCCTCTTTGGTGCTAAAGAGGAAGGCGCAGGCGAGGAGTACCGAGGCGTCAGGCAAAGGTTTCCATATCGGTGCAATGAAGCCAAGACCAGCAGGACGGAGGATACCACGGAGCCCACAACTACGACACCACCAGAGCCTTTGGTAGGCAAAGACCACCTTTTGTCAGGATAACTTGTACTAGTTGTCTCCCTTCAAAATTGGCCATTGTGGGATCCCTTCTCGCCTAACATTTGGGAAGAGGACCAGGGCCTCTATAAATAGGACTAGCCACCACTGTAGTCGAGGATTGGCTCATCTTGGATCAGATCCACTCCACCAAGGACATCTCACCAGCTCATCGAGCGCAAGAACACCTCTCCTCGAGAGGATGTTCATCCACTATACTGGTTCATCCTTAGCCCACGAGGCAATCCACCACACCACACTAGAGTAGGGTATTACACCATAACGGTGGCCCGAACCAGTATAAACCCTCGTGTCTCTTGTTCCTTGGGTTCGGTGAGTTAGGCTTTGAGATCGTTGCAAGAGCGAGCTAGGAAGAGAGAGATCTTCGTGCACACCCCAGAGTTCGAACCTCAAGGGTTTGCCAGAACCCCGAATCTGACATTTGGTGTGCCAGGTAGGGGGCGCCGAAGTTTTGCTCCTCCACCAGCTTCACCTCGTCGTTCGGCCCCCCATGGCCGGCGCTGCTCCTCCGACAAGACCGACGGACACCCACGACGGTGCCATGGGGCTCAGGGCCCTCACCCCCGCCTTACCGCGGGTGCACTGGCCGCACAAGTTCAGGCCAGAGCTACCACCCCGCTATGACGGCACGGCGGATCCGTCAACCTTCCTGCTGGCATATGAGGAGGCCGTTCTGGAGGTTGGAGGCGACGGTAAGGTCATGGCTAACTGTTTCCCCATGGCCCTCACTGGCGCGCCGCGCGCCTGGCTGCTCAACCTGCCAGGATCCTCTATGGCTTCTTGGGAGGAGTTGTGCGCCCTTTTCGTCGCGCGCTTCATAGCGCCGGCGCCTGTCGCCGTCGCGACCCTCCTCGGCAGCTCACAGGCATCACCCTCGGATCGCCATGTCAAGCAATTCTTCTGCCACATCAGTGCCGCCTCTGTGCAGCAGGGGGCGCCTCCAGGATGGGTAGCGCCCAAGGCCGACCTCACCTTTGACTCAGGGGACCACCCCGCTACCACTACTGGCTCGGGCAGGCTCCCAATGCTCTGCACACCCACCATCTGCAATGTCGCCATGACCAAGACCCTCATCGACGGTGGAGCTGGCCTCAACATGCTCTCCGTGGAAGCTCTCGGCTTGCTTCACGTGCCGTGCGGCCGGCTCCGCCCCACCAAGCCTTTCTTCGGAGTCGGTAGCGGATCCACCAGCCCCCTGGGGCAAATACGCCTCCCGATCACCTTTGGTACCCGAGACAACTACCGCAAAGAGCTAATCGACTTTGACATCGCCCGCATCAGCCTCCCATACAAACCCATCCTCGGGTATCCTGCCCTGGCTCAGTTCATGGCAGCAACCCATCCGGCCTACAACCTCATGAAGATGCCGGGCAGTAGCGACATCCTCATCGTGGCTGGAGACACCAAGGAGGCTCTGACGGCCCTCAAGCTCGCCTTCAGGGCCACCACGGCAGCACACCCGGCCGACGAAGCCACCCCAGGGGCTAAGGGGGCCACGCTGGCGAAAAAGAAGCATCTGTTCACTCAGGATCGGGCCAAGGCGAAGCAAGTGCCGGTCGAGGAGGATGGATCCTCGGGAGCCACCTTCACCATAGGCGCCAACCTCGACCCGGACCAAGAGGAGGCGTTGGTAAAGTTCTTGCGCACGAACAAGGAGGTATTTCCTACCTCTTGAGCATGCGTTGGTTTTCCCTTGAAGAGGAAAGGGTGATGCAACAAAGTAGCGTAAGTATTTCCCTCAGTTTTTGAGAATCAAGGTATCAATCCAGTAGGAGACTGATAACCCACAAGTATAGGGGATCGCAATAGTTTTCGAGGGTAGAGTATTCAACCCAAATTTATTGATTCGACACAAGGGGAGTCAAAGAATATTCTCAAGTATTAGCAGCTGAGTTGTCAATTCAACCACACCTGGAAACTTAATATTTGCAGCAAAGTATTTAGTAGCAAAGTAGTATGATATTAGTGGTAATGGTAGCAAAAGGTAATGGTAGCAAAAAGTAATGTTTTTGGTATTTTGTAGTGATGATAGCAATTGAGGGAGTCCTGGATTAGGGGGTCTTCGGACATCCGGACTATATCCTGTGGCCGGACTGTTGGACTATGAAGATACAAGATTGAAGGCTTTGTCTCGTGTCCAGATGGGACTCTACTTGGCGTGGAAGGCAAGCTAGGTAGTACGGATATGTATATCCCCTCCTTTGTAACCGACCTTGTTTAACCCCAGCCCCCTCCGGTGTCTATATAAACCGGAGGGTTTTAGTCCGTAGGACAACATACAATCATACCATAGGCTAGCTTCTAGGGTTTAGCCTCTCCGAACTCGTGGTAGATCAACTCTTGTAATACTCATATCATCAAGAATAAATCAAGCAGGACGTAGGGTTTTACCTCCATCAAGAGGGCCCGAACCTGGGTAAAACATCGTGTCCCCTGCCTCCTGTTACCATCCGCCTTAGATGCACAGTTCGGGAGCCCCTACCCAAGATCCGCCGGTTTTGACACCGACATTGGTGCTTTCATTGATAGCTCCTCTATGTCGTCGCCATTAGGCTTGATGGCTCCTTCAATCATCGATAGCGATGCAGTCCAGGGTGAGACTTTTCTCCCCGAACAGATCTTCGTATTCGGCGGCTTCGCACTGCGGGCCAACTCGCTTGGCCATCTGGAGCAGATCGAAAGTTACACCCCTGGCTACCAGGTCAGGTTTGGAAGCTTAAACTACACGGCCGATATCTGCAGAGACTTGATCTTCGACGGATCTAAGCCCCTGCCTTGTGTGCCACACGACCACGATGAGTATGATTTAGCTCTACCATCGGACAGTGTTCAGAAGATCGCACCGGCAACCACTCCGACCCTCAATTCGGAACCAGTCGCGCCATCCATGGACGGGTGGATAGACCCCGCCACGGAAGTCGTACCCTCAGCGGCGATCGAGCCGAATATCGACCTTACCTTTCACGAGAGCCGTGTTGCCAAACTGCCGGATCCTTCTCCGACCGCGGACTCCGAATCGCCTGCGCCCGTGCCTATCGAATCCGGCTGGGCGCCGATCATGGAGTTTACCTCCACGGATATTTTTCAGCACTCGCCCTTTGGCGACATACTGAACTCATTAAGGTCTCTCTCCTTGTTAGGAGAGTCCTGGACGAACTACGTCTGTCAGCATTGGGATGCGGATGACGAAGAAATTCGCTGCCCACCCACCACCCACTTAGTAGCCACTGTCAATGACTTAACCGACATGCTCGACTTCGACTCCGAAGACATCGACGGTATGGACGACGATGCGGGAGGCGAAGAGGAACCACTGCCCACAGGGCACTGGACAGCCACTTCATCATATGACATATACATGGTGGACACACCCAAAGAAGGCAATGGCGACGGGACAGCGGAGGATGACCCCTCCAAGAAGCAACCCAAGCGCCGGCGTCAGCGACGCCGCTCTAAGTCCCGCCAAGGCAAAAGCGGTGATATCGGCACCGGAGAAAATAGCACTCCGGACAGTGCCGAAGACAACAACAATCCCCTCCAGCAAGATTTAGAGCAGGAGGATGGAGAAGCCAGCCCTCCTGAGAGAGCGGCAGATGGAGAGGCGGAGGATGATAATTACATGCCTCCCTCCGAAGACGAGGCAAGCCTCGATGATGAAGAATTTGTCGTGCTAGAGGATCCCCTCGAGCAAGAGCGCTTCAAGCGCCGGCTTATAGACACGACAAATAGCCTTAAGAAAAAGCAGCAGCAGCTTCAAGCTGATCAAGATTTGCTAGCTGACAGATGGACTGAAGTCCTGGCGGCCGAGGAATATAAACTCGAACGCCCCTCCAAGAGTTACCCAAAGTGCAGGTTTCTACCCCGACTAGAGAAGGAAGCACCAAAACCTACATCCCCAGCATATGACGCGGCTGATCGGCCACCTCGTGGCCGCGACAGAGAGGCATTCCAGCCAAAAGCTCAGCCCGCACCCCGACGCCATTCAAATAAAAAGGCATGGGGAAATACGCCAGACCTACGAGACGTATTGGAGGACAAAGCAAAACCAAGATTTATCTACGGATCATGAGGGCGCGCCACTATGCGAGACGATAATCGTCACACCGGATACAGTAAAAGTAAGTCCGGCCGGGCCGAACACAGCGGGCAAGACTCATTTGACCTGCGTCGCGATATAGCCCAGTACAGAGGCGCCGCACACCCCTTATGCTTCACAGACGAAGTAACGGATCATCAAATCCCAGAGGGTTTCAAACCCGTAAATATAGAATCAGACGACGGCACAACAGATCCTGTGGTATGGATCGATAATTTCCTCCTGCACATCCACATGGCCCGCGGTGATGACCTACACGCCATCAAATACCTCCCACTCAAACTCAAAGGACCAGCTCGGCATTGGCTCAATAGCTTGCCAGCAGAGTCCATTGGCTGTTGGGAAGATCTGGAAGCCGCATTCCTCGACAACTTTCAGGGCACTTATGTGCGACCACCAGATGCCGATGACTTGAGCCACATAATTCAGCAGCCAGAGGAATCGGCCAGGCAATTCTGGACACGGTTCCTAGCAAAGAGAAATCAAATCGTCGATTGTCCGGATGCAGAAGCCCTAGCAGCTTTTAAGCACAACATCCGCGACGAATGGCTTGCCCGGCACCTTGGCCAGGAAAAGCCGAAATCTATGGCAGCCCTCACGACACTCATGAACTGCTTTTGTGCGGGAGAGGACAGCTGGTTGGCTCGCAGCAATAACATATCAAAGAACCATGGTACTTCGGATACCAAGGACGGCAATGGCAGGTCACGTCGCAACAAACATAAGCGCCGCATTAACAGCAACAATACCGAGGATACGACTGTCAATGCCGGATTCAAAGGCTCTAAACCCGATCAGCAGAAAAAGCCATTCAAAAGAAGCACTCCGGGCCTGTCCAGTTTGGACCGTATACTCGATCGCTCGTGTCAAATACACGGCACCCCCGACAAGCCAGCCAACCACACCAACAGGGATTGTTGGGTGTTCAAGCAGGCCGGCAAGTTAAATGCCGAAAACAAAGATAAGGGGTCACATAGCGATGACGAGGAGGAGCCCCGGCAGCCGAACACCAGAGGACAGAAGAGGTTCCCCCACAAGTGCGGACGGTGAACATGATATACGCAACCCACATCCCCAAGAGGGAGCGAAAGCGTGCGCTCAGGGACGTATATGCGTTGGAGCCAGTCGCCCCAAAGTTCAACCCATGGTCCTCCTATCCGATCACCTTCGATCACAGGGACCACCCCACTAGTATCCGTCATGGCGGATTCGCCACACTGGTCCTAGAACCAATCATTGACGGATTTCACCTCACTCGAGTCCTTATGGATGGCGGTAGCAGCTTGAACCTGCTTTATCAGGACACAGTGCACAAAATGGGTATAGACCCCTCAAGGATCAAACCCACAAAAACGACCTTTAAAGGCGTCATACCAGGTGTAGAGGCCCATTGCACAGGCTCAGCCACACCGGAAGTGGTCTTTGGATCCCCGGATAACTTCCGAAGTGAAGAGTTAATCTTCGACATAGTCCGGTTCCGCAGTGGCTACCATGCACTGCTCGGGCGAACCGCATTTGCGAGATTCAATGTGGTACCGCATTATGCATATCTCAAGCTCAAGATGCCAGGACCTCGGGGGGTCATCACAGTCAATGGAAACACAAAGAGCTCTCTCCGCACGGAGGAGCACACTGCGGCCCTCGCAGCAGAAGCGCAAAGCAGCCTCTTAAGGCAATCCACTAGTTTGGCGATTAAGGACCCGGACACCTTCAAGCGCGCCCGGAGTAATCGGCAACAGGACCGCCTGACACGTTTTGAGCTTGCATAGCAATGCGGCCCCCACCCCGGTCCTAGCCAAACGGCAAAATCCATGCCACGCGTACATAATTATGCATTAAAAATACCATGGGCACAGGTGGGGAGGGGGGCACGACTACGGCACGCTCCAAGACGCGGCATAAACCGCACGAGGGGCTTCCCGCTTTGTTATTTTTCTCTTTCAGGACTTTAATCTCTGGAAACCCTGTCCGGCAGCATGATTGCCGAACACATGATGCATCAACCAAGGAGGCAAAAAGCTACGTCACACCACAAAACTCCCAGGTGGATTACGATAACGAGTGAAATACTTGCTTTAATACTATTCCTCAGCTTGCCCTTGGAAGGGACATGTCAAATAGTCCTACTTTTTGCTTATCGCACTACTTGTATCATTCTGCTTTAACGCACCTTTTTGAATAAACAATGCATAGCATTACGACTATTATTGCATTCTTCCTTTATATATATATATATATATATGTTCATTCATGACATCTAGCACCCGTACACTATGGTACAACCAATACGCTAGGCGCTTAAGCATACCCCATAATACGGCGTGAGAAGTCCGAACACTTTCGACAATGCAGCACCCCGAACTTATAGCATTATATGCATCAGCTCCGAATCATGTCTTGGGTTAATAGTTGGGTTTGACCGGCTCCCATGTTTTGGTACCTTACGTTCCGCTATATCGGCTAAGCTAGCATTGGGAGAACTACTGCGATTGTGCCCCTGTTCTGCTGGGCTAAGCACCTCAGTAGAGAAAGCTAAAACTGACTGCCATGATAAGGCGAGAGACTAGTCGCTGTTCGAGAAGTTTCGAGTCCCTAAAGACTTATGCCGCTTAGAGCGAGGAGTCGGCTTTGTCTGGCCACAGGCGTGTATAGCGCCCCGAATTCGGCCTTCCGAATACTAGGGGCTTCGCCGAAATTTAAAATTATAGAATTCTATGGCTAAGTGAGAGTGATAACGCATTGTAGTCCGATTGCCTTGTTCGTTGTGCTGAGCACCTCCCTCGAAGGACCGAAAAATGGGAACAAGAGTGCTCATGTTTATCCCGAACACCCCAGCACTTGTGGCATGGGGGCGGAAGCCGACGACTAGCCATCTCTCAGATTTGATAAATAGCCGAACAAAAGGTAATATTTTAAATTCAAACAAGCGTTGCATAGCGCATATGAACAAGTTTTCATCATACAGGATCACACGAGCAAGTTTATTCAAATATTACATCTTTTGCACACTCGTCCGCTACAAGGCGGGCACCCTTCAGGACACCCTCATAGTACATCTCGGGGTTGCGATGCTCCTTGCCCTGCGGCGGCCCCTCCTTCACCAGCTTCACGGCGTCCATCTTGGCCCAGTGCACCTTCGCACGGGCGAAAGCCCGGCGAGCACCTTCGGTGCAGACAGACCGCTTGATGACTTCCAGCCGTGGGCAGGCATCCACAAGCCGCGTCACCAGGCCGAAGTAGCTATTGGGAAGGGCATCGCCAGGCCACATCCGGACTATAAAGCCCTTCATGGCCTGTTCGGCCACCTTGTGCAGCTCGACCAGTTGCTTCAGCTGGCCGCTCAGAGGCACCGGGTGTTCGGTGCCAGTATACTGAGACCAGAACAACTTCTTTGTCGAGCTTTCCTCCTCAGCCTGGTAAAACTGTGCGGCATCCGACACGCTGCGGGGAAAATCTGCGAATGCTCCTGGAGAGCTCCGGACTTGGGTAAGTAACAAGTAATTTACTTTCACATGCTTGCTTTGCATATTGAATGGCTTACCCGCCGCTATCTTCTTCATCGCATCAATCTCCTGGAGGGCCTTTTGGGCTTCAGCCTTGGCACTCTTCACACTCTCAAGGGCCGCGGCAAGCTCGGACTCTCATGTCTTCAAGTCAAGCTCCAACGCCTCGTGCTTCATCACGAGAGCGTGGAGCTCTTGCTGCACCTCGCCCACCCGTGCCTCTTGTTTTTCCTGCTCGGTGCGCTCCTGGGCCGCTTTGTTTTCAGCCTCGGATAACGCTTGCTTTAGGGTTGCCACTTCGGTCGTGGCCCATGGCAAATTAAAGATGATCCTGTCATTTTGCAATCGCATCCTTTTGTATATATGCATATCTATAGACTAGGTATTACTTACCTTTATTCTCCTAGAGCTGCCTCTTAGCAAGGCCGAGCTCTTTCTCGGACCCCTCGAGGTCCTGCTTCAGTGCGGCGACCTCCGCAGTCAGTGCGGCAGAGGTCAGCAGCGAAGCCTGCATACGCATACAGACATACTAGTATTAGACTCCTGCATATATTATTTGATCCTCTATTCGGATTTTCTTTGTGAACACCAAACAGAGCATCAGGGCTACTATCTATGCGGTAATAATTTTCCTATATTTCAAATACTTACCTCAAAGCCTGTTAGAAGGCTGGCACAGGCTTCAGTCAGTCCGCTCTTGGCGGACTGAACCTTCTGGATCACCGCACTCATAATAGTGCGGTGCTCTTCGTCGATGGAAGCGCTGCGAAGCACTCCCAGTAGATTGTCCGGTGCCTCTGGATGGACAGAGGTCACCGGCACGGGCGTCTTGCCCCTTTTGGAAGGAGGCCGCCTGCCCGAGTCCGGAACCACTGGAGGTTCCGGCGCAGTGTTCGGCTGAATGCCTTACTCGGAGCCCTCGGGAGCCTTACCCCCTCTGCTCCCGGAGTCCGGAAGGTCGCGTTGAGGCGCCTCCAGGACTGTCTCCCCTCGACCCGGTGCCTCTTGAGACAGTACCTCGACATTGTCCGTAGGGCAAGGGGAGGTGGCGGTCGGAAGTGGATCGCTATCCATATCCGACGAGTCCAAGGAGCCGTCCGACGAAGATACGTCGATACGGGCTTGGGGCGGTCTGCATAATCATATTCGGCGTTAGGAGAAGAAGTGCGACAAAGGTATGCTATGATTTACTCTGGTATCCGAATACTTATGACTTCGCCAGGGGCTTGGCCCTGAGAAGCCACTCGTCTTCGTCTTCGGCGATGGTGGTGGAGCAGTCCGGAAGGAGAGTCCTTCCCTTCTTGGACCCTTCGGCCCCCCGGTTGGGGCGGCCTTCCTTTTCTTGTCTCCCCCGGCTGGAGGGGGAGCATCTTCATATTCCTCCTCATCTTCATGGGAGGAGTGCGTCGCAGAGTCATCGGACGATGAGTCCGATACCACCTGGCATCGGGAACTCTTTCGGGTTCCCTTGGCCTTCTTCTTGGTCTTCTCCGACACCTTGTAAGGAGCCGGAGTCAGCATCTTCGTCAAGAGAGCATCCACAGTGTCTTCGGGCAGAGGGGCCAGACAGTTGATCTTCTCCGATGCCCCCACCCAGTCCTGTCAAAGGCATGGGAGCTCAGACCCCGCACATGGTTAAGCTATGGGAAGTAAAAATCCTACCAGATGTACAAAACTTACCGGATTCGCAGGGCGCTTCGCGCTTAGCCCACGGTCCTCGGTGAGAGAGGGAGGGACCTCGGCGCCCTTGAACATCACCCTCCAAACGTCTTCGTGCGTCGTGTCGAAGAGCTCGCTTAGAGTCTGGTGCCGGGCCGGGTCGAACTCCCATAAATTGAAATCCTGTTGTTGGCATGGGAGGATCCGGCGGAAGAGCATGACCTGGACTATGTTGAAAAGCTTGAGCTTCTTGCTTGCCATATTCCGGATACATTTATGGAGTCCGTCCAGCTCCACCGATGAACCCCAGGATAGGCCCTTCTATTTCTAGGAGGTGAGCCGCGTGGGGATTCCGGATCAAAACTCGGGGCCACCACCCAGTTGGTGTCGCGCGGCTCGGTGATGTAGAACCACGCCGATTGCCACCCCTTTATGGTCTCCACGAAGGAGCCTTCAAGCCATATAACATTGGGCATCTTGACCACCATGGCTCCGCCGCATTCCGCTTGTTGGCCTCCCACCTCCTTCGGCTTGATATTGAAGGTCTTCAGCCACATGCCAAAGTGGGGCCGGATGCGGAGGAAAGCCTCACACACGATGATGAATGCCAAAATGTTGAGGATGTAGTTCGGGGCCAGATCATGAAATTCCAGCCCGTAGTAGAACATAAGACCGTGGACGAATGGATGGAGGGGAAACCCCAGTCCGCGGAGGAAGTGGTGGAGGAAAACTACCCTCTCGTGAGGTTGCGGGGTAGGGACGATCCACCCCGCAGCGGGCAGCCGATGCGTGATATTCGCGGCTAAGTATCCAGCTCCGCGCAACTTTTTGATGTGTCCCTCCGTAATGGAGGAAGCCATCCACTTGCCTCCCGCTCCGGACATGTTTGGAGAAGGTTGAGGAGAAGGATGTGGACTTGGGCGTTGGAGCTCGAGTGCGCAAGAATGGATGAGCAAGGAGGAAGAAGGCGTGGGTAGAAAAAGGTTAAACCTTATCCCTTTATAAGGGCGGCCAAAACTATGCGCCCCCACTAGCCTGATAAAACTCGCTTATCCCCCAAGCGCCGTAATTGATGGCACGGTTGGGTTACCCACGCCCGTATTGATGAGAATTCCGTAATAAGGGGGACACGATCTCTGCTTTGACGAGACGTGTCAAGAGACTGCCTTGCGTTATGTGCGGGGCTGGTTAAAGAAAAAACAGTTCGAATGAACGCCGGGCCATGGCATGATGTCATGTTGCCAAAACATGTCAGAAGATTAGATTTGTGGAAATATTATTCTCTCTATGGTGGTATGTGGAACTTATTTTGCAGGGTCGGACACTATCCTTGTATTCAAAATTCTTCCGTGGTATATTCGGAGGAGGAACCCGCCTTGCAATGCCGAGGACAACACTGCGCGCCGGACTCATCGTCATTGAAGCCTGGTTCAGGGGCTACTGAGGGAGTCCTGGATTAGGGGGTCTTTGGACAGCCGGACTATATCCTGTGGCTGGACTGTTGGACTATAAAGATACAAGATTGAAGCCTTTGTCTCGTGTCCGGATGGGACTCTACTTGGCATGGAAGGCAAGCTAGGCAGTACGGATATGTATATCCCCTCCTTTGTAACCGACCTTGTGTAACCCTAGCCCCCTCCAGTGTCTATACAAGTCGGAGGGTTTTAGTCCATAGGACAACATACAATCATACCATAGGCTAGCTTCTAGGGTTTAGCCTCTCCGATCTCATGGTAGATCAACTCTTGTAGTACTCATATCATCAAGAATAAATCAAGCAGGACATAGGTTTTTACCTCCATTAAGAGGGCCCAAACCTGGGTAAAACATTGTGTCCCCTGCCTCCTGTTACCATCCGCCTTAGACGCATAGTTCGGGACCCCCTACCCGAGATCCGCCGGTTTTGACACCGACAGCAATAGCAACGGAAAAGTAAATAAGTGAATAATAATATATGGAAAGCTCGTAGGCAATGGATCAGTGATGGAGTATTATGCCGGATGCGGTTCATCATGTAATAGTCATAACCTAAGGTGACACAGAAGTAGCTCCAGTTCATTGATATAATGTAGGCATGTATTCCAAATATAGTCATACGTGCTTATGGAAAAGAACTTGCATGACATCTTTTGTCCTACCCTCCCGTGGCAGCGGGGTCCTTATGGAAACTAAGGGATATTAAGGCCTCCTTTTAAAAGAGTACCGGAACAAAGCATTAGCACATAGTGAATACGTGAACTCCTCAAACTATGGTCATCACCGGTAAGTATCCTGATTATTGTCACTTCGGGATTAACGGATCATAACACATAATAGGTGACTATAGACTTGCAAGATAGGATCAAGAACTCACATATATTCATGAAAACATAATAGGTTCAGATCTGAAATCATGGCACTCGGGCCCTAGTGACAAGCATTAAGCATAGCAAAGTCATTGCAACATCAATCTCAGAACACAGTGGATACTAGGGATCAAACCCTAACAAAACTAACTCGATTACATGATAAATCTCATCCAACCCATCACTGTCTAGCAAGCCTATGATGGAATTACTCACGCATGATGGTGAGCATCATTAAATTGGTGATGGTAGAAGGTTGATGATGACGATGGCGACGGATTCCCCTCTCCGGAGCCCCGAACGGACTCCAGATCAGCCCTCCCGAGAGGTTTTAGGGCTTGGCGGCGGCTCCGTATCGTAAAACGCGATGATTTCTTCTCTTTGATTTTTTTCTCCCCGAAACCAAATATATAGAGTTGGAGTTGGAGTCGGAGGAGCTCCAGGAGGCCCACGAGGTAGGGGGCGCGCCCTAGGGGGCAGGCGCGCCCCCACCCTCGTGGACAGGTGGTGGGCCCCCTGGCCTTCATCTTTGGAAGGATTTTTTATATTTTCCAAAAAGGTGTTCCGTGAAGTTTCAGGTCATTCCGAGAACTTTTGTTTCTGCACATAAATAACACCATAGCAATTCTGCTGAAAACAGCGTCAGTCCGGGTTAGTTCCATTCAAACCATGCAAGTTAGAGTCCAAAACAAAGGCAAACGTGTTTGGAAAAGTAGATACGACGGAGACGTATCAACTCCCCCAAGCTTAAACCTTTGCTTGTCCTCAAGCAATTCAGTTGACAAAGTGAAAGTGATAAAGAAAAACTTTTACAAACTCTGTTTTCTCTTGTTGTTGTAAATATGTAAAGCCAACATTCAAGTCTTCAGCAAAGATTATGACTAACCACATTCACAATAACGCTTAGGTCTCAAGTTTACTCATATCAATGACATAATCAACTAGCGAGCAATAATAATAAATCTCGGATGACAACACTTTCTCAAAACAATCATAATATGATATAACAAGATGGTATCTCGCTAGCCCTTTCTGAGACCGCAAAACATAAATGCAGAGCACCTTTAAAGATCAAGGACTGACTAGACATTGTAATTCATGGTAAAAGAGATCCATTCAAGTCATACCCAATGTAAACTAACAATAATGAATGCAAATGACAGCGGTGCTCTCCAACTAGTGCTTTTTAATAAGAGGATGATGACTCAGCATAAAAGTAAATAGATAGGCCCTTCGTAGAGGGAAGCAGGGATTTATAGTGGTGCCAGAGCTCGGTTTTGAAATAGAGATGAATAATATTTTGAGCGGTATACTTTCATTGTCAACATAACAACCAAGAGATGGCGATATCTTCCATGCTACACACATTATAGGCGGTTCCCAAACAGAATGGTAAAGTTTATACCCCCCTTCCACCAACAAGCATCAATCCATGGCTTGCTCGAAACAACGAGTGCCTCCAACTAACAAGAGTCCCAGGGGGAGTTTTGTTTGCAATTGTTTTGATTTAGTTTGCATAAAGCATGGGACTGGGCATCCCGGTGACCAGCCATTTTCTCGTGAGTGAGGAGCGGAGTCCACTCCTCTTGAGAATAACCCGCCTAACATGGAAGATACAAACAACCCTAGTTGATACATGAGCTATTTGAGCATACAAAACAGGATATTTATTTGAAGGTTTAGAGTTTGGCACATACAAATTTACTTGGAACGGCAGGTAGATACATTATATAGGAAGGTATGGTGGACTCATATGGAATAAATTTGGGGTTTAAGGGATTGGATGCACAAGCAGTATTCCCGCTTAGTACAGGTGAAGGCTAGCAAAAGACTGAGAAGCGACTAGCTAGAGAGCGACAACAGTCATGAACATGCATTAAAATTAATCAACACCGAATGCAAGCATGAGTAGGATATAATGCACCATGAACATAAATATCGTGAAGGCTATGTTGATTTTGTTTCAACTACATGCGTGAACATGTGCCAAGTCTAGTCACTTAAATCATTCAGAGGAGGATACCACCCTATCATACCACATCACAACTATTTTAATAGCATGTTGGCACGCAAGGCAAACCATTATAACTCATAGCTAATCAAGCATGGCACAAGAAACTATGATCTCTAGTTGTCATTGCAAACATGTTTATTCATAATAGGCTGGATCAGGAACGATGAACTAATAATATTTACAAAAATAAAAGAGGTCGAGTTCATACCAGCTTTTCTCATCTCAGTCAGTCCATCATATATCGTCATAATTGCCTTTCACTTTCATGACCGAATGATGTGAATAATAATAATAGTGCACGTGCATTGGACCAAGCTGGAATCTGCAAGCATTCAATAAACAGGAGAAGACAAGGCAATATGGGCTCTTTTGTCAGATCAACAATTATGCATATAAGAGCCAGTTCAACAATTTAATCATGGTCTTCTCCTATCGACCCCCAAAGAAAATAAAAGAAATAAAACTATTTACACGGGAAAGCTCCCAACAAGCAAAAGAAGAACATGAAATATTTTTGGGTTTTCTTTTTAATTACTACTACAAGCATGGAAAGTAAACTAATTAAAAGCTCTTATATGCATAAAAAGGTTTTTGGTTTTTTGGTTTTCTTAAGGTTTATTAAACACACAAGAAGAAAGCATAAAAAGGAAATAAACTAGCATGGATGATACAATGAAAAAGTATGAGCACCGACATCTAGCAATGAGTGTGTGAACATAAATGTAATGTCGGTGGGAAATACATACTCCCCCAAGCTTAGGCTTTTGGCCTAAGTTGGTCTATTGCCACGGCTGGCTGACGGATATCCATAATAGTAGTTGGGGTCGTACTGCAAAGAAGAGGACTCCGATTGCCACTGGTTGGCAATCATCTCTGAATCCCACTAGTAATTAGACTGTCGTGGAGGATCAACTTCTGGTTCCGGCTCTGGCTCTGTGGCTGATGTAGGGTTCAGATAAGCGTGAATAGCCTCTAACGGAACAAGGTACTGGGCTGCAGATAAATCAAACAAGGAAGGAGCAGGCAGGGTAATAGTCTCAGGATGATGTTTATCAAAGAATAATTTGTATTTAAGCGCTCCTTCCCTATTCTTGACAATAAAATCATGTGCCACCATACTCTTATAATCCAAATAAGCATGAGGCATCACTTTTTATTCCTTCTCATAATGCCTAATAGGTATGTTAAAATGTGCAGCTAGGCGTGAAGCATAGATGCCTCCAAAGATGGGGCCCTTTGTACGGTTCAGACTTAACCGTTTAGCAATAATGCCGCCCATACTAACAAAGTTATCACTGAATAAACCGTGGAGCAAAACAATAATATCAGGAACACTAAGGTTTCCACAGTTTCCGCGACCAATTAAGCAACGACTAGCAAATAATGCAAAATAGCGTAAAACAGGAAAATGTATGCTAGTGATTCGTGCATCGGAAACCTTCCTTGTTTCCCTTACAGTGATGGTATCAATAAACCCATCCACATCCTCATGATGTGGTTCCTCTGTCTTGCCCTCAAAAGGGACCAAACAAACCCAACAAAAATCATAAAGTGACATCGCCTTATGCTCTTTATATAAATAAAACTCCACCGTAGGTGGTGAGCTCCTAGAATGGAAATGAAAGTTTTGCACAAATATATTTGTGAGCAAGAGATACTGATCGCGTTGGTCGTGGAGGAAAGTGGTGAGGCCTGCATTTTCAGCCAATTCATAAAAATCTTCATAAATCCCGGCTGCTCTCAAGAATTCATCGGAAGGCCATTCACACGATCGAACCTCCGCGGTGCGAGGCAGGTTATACTTGGGCTTCTGTGCCTTTTCCTGCGAGCTTCGGCTCGATGAGCCCCTCAAAAGTCTCTTCATTATTTTCTGAAAAATTCTGAAATTTTTAGTAACTTCAAAATAAAAGTAAACCAAACTCAATAATATTGATAGCAACTACTCCTACAAGTGCCTAGAGCCTATATCATGCATCAAAACTACTTGGAACCATATAAATTTGACATGCAAGCTCAAGAACATGGTCACCTAGGCAGCATAAATTTGCAATTAATAAAGCACTAGAACAAAAACTAATTGGACCAATGGAGGAGTTACATATCAAGGAACAATCTCCCCAAGCAGTTTTGTGAGAGGTGCTTTGAGCAAGGAGATCGAAAATGGCAGCAAAACGAGCTTGGGCTCGGGTTTGAGCTGGTTATTCATGTTTGTGGGAGGAAGAGGGAGTGTGTGGGTGAAAGGATAAGTGGAGGAGGGCCACCGTGGGCCCACGAGGCAGGGGGGCGCGCCCTCCACCCTCGTGGCCAGGTGGATGACCCCTCTGCTGTGTTCTCAGTGCCAAATATTCTAGAAAAAATCATATTTAAATTTCAGGGCATTTGGAGAACTTTTATTTCCAGGGCATTTTTATATTGCACGGATAATCAGTTAACAGACAGAAAAATAATTATTTTTATTTTATTTAATATAAATAACAGAAAGTAAAAGTGGGGTACAGAAGGTTGTGCCTTCTAGTTTCATCCATCTCATGCTCATCAAAAGGAATCCACTAACAAGGTTGATCAGGTCTTGTTAACAAACTCATTCCAAATAACATGGAATCAGAGAAATTTCGAATAACACTATGTTACCTCAATGGGGATATGCACATCCCCAATAATAAGAATATCATATTTCTTCTTCACAATAGGAAGAGGAAATTCAAAACCTCCAAATATAATCGATGGAATTTTTCCAATAGAATTGATACTGTGGACTTGAGGTTGTTTCCTCGGAAAGTGTACCGTATGCTCATTACCATTAACATGAAAAGTGACATTGCCTTTAGTGCAATCAATAACAGCCCCTGCAGTATTCAGAAAGGGTCTTCCAAGAATAATTAATAGACATACTATCGTCCTCGGGAATATCAAGAATAACAAAGTCTGTTAAAATAGTAATGTTTGCAACTACAACAGGCACATCCTCACAAATACCGACAGGTATAGCAGTTGATTTATCGGCCATTTGCAAAGATATTTCAGTAGGTGTCAACTTATTCAAATCAAGTCTACGATATAAAGAGAGAGGCATAACACTAACACCGGCTCCAAGATCACATAAAGCAGTTTTAACATAGTTTCTTTTAATGGAGCATGGTATAGTGGGTACTCCGGGATCTCCTAGTTTCTTAGGTATTCCACCCTCAAAAGTATAATTAGCAAGCATGGTGGAAATTTCAGCTTCCGGTATCTTTCTTTTATTAGTAACAATATCTTTCATATACTTAGCATAAGGATTCATTTTGAGCATATCAGTTAATTGCATACGCAAAAAGATAGGTCTAATCATTTCAGCAAAGCGCTCAAAATCCTCATCATCCTTTTGCTTGGATGGTTTGGGAGGAAAAGGCATGGGTTTCTGAACCCATGGTTCTCTTTCTTTACCATGTTTCCTAGCAACAAAGTCTTTCTTATCATAACATTGATTCTTTGATTGTGGGTTATCAAGATCAACAAAAGTTCAATTTCTATATCATTATCATTACTAGGTTGAGCATCATCATGAACATATCATTAACATTATCACTAGTTTCAGGTTCATTACCAGATTGTGTTTCAGCATCAGAAATAGAAATATCATTTGGATTCTCAGGTGTTTCAGTGATAGGTTTACTAGAAGCATGCAAAGTCCTATCAGTTTTCTTTTTATTCCTTTTAGAAGGACTAGGTGCATCTACATTATTTCTCTGAGAATCTTGCTCAATTCTCTTACGGTGGCCTTCAGGATATAAAGGTTCCTGAGTCATTTTACCACCTCTAGTCATAACTCTAACAACATTATCATTATTCTTATTATTCAATTCATTGAGCAAATCATTTTGAGCTTTAAGTACTTGTTCTACTTGAGTGGTAACCATAGAAGCATGTTTACTAATAAGTTTAAGTTCACCTTTGACATTAGCCATATAATCACCCAAGTGTTCAAGAATATTTGAATTGTATTTCAATTGTCTACCAAAATAAGCATTAAAATCTTATTGCTTAGCCATAAATTTATCAAACTCATCTAAGCATGGGCTAGCAAACTTAGTAAATGGGATTTCAGCTTTATCATATCTACAAAGAGAATTTACCTTTACTACCTGTGTCGGGTTAGCAAGACCACGAGTTTCTTCAATAGGTAATGGATTAAGATCATATGTTTCTTCAACAGGCGGTAAATTAAGACCATGTATTTCTTCAATAGGAGGCACATTCTTAACATCTTCAGCTTTAATATCTTTTTCTTTCATAGATTTCTTTGCCTCTTGCATATCTTCAGGACTGAGAAATAGAATACCTCTCTTCTTCGGAGTTGGTTTAGGAATAGGCTCAGGAACTGGCTCAGGAGGTGTCCAATTATTTTCATTTTTCAACATACTATTCAATAGAATTTCAGCTTCATCCGGCGTTCTTTCCCTGAAAACAGAACCAACACAACTATCCAGGTAATCTCTGGAAGCATCAGTTAGTCCATTATAAAAGATATCAAGTATTTCATTTTTCTTAAGAGGATGATCAGGCAAAGCATTAAGTAACTTGAGAAGCCTCCCCCAAGCTTGTGGTAGACTCTCTTCTTTAGTTTGCACAAAATTATATATATCCCTTAAAGCAGCTTGTTTCTTATGAGAAGAGAAATATTTAGCAGAGAAGTAATAAATCATATCCTGGGGACTACGCACACAACCAAGATCAAGAGAATTAAACCATATCTTAGCATCACCCTTTAATGAGAACGGAAATATTTGAAGGATATAAAAGTAACGAGTTCTCTCATCATTAGTAAACAGGGTAGCTATATCATTTAATTTAGTAAGATGTGCCACAACAGTTTCAGATTCATAGCCATGAAAAGGATCAGATAAACCAAAGTAATTATATCAGGATCAACAGAGAATTCATAATCCTTATCGGTAACACAGATAGGTGAAGTAGAAAAAGCAGGGTCAGGTTTCATTTTAGCATTTAGAGATTGCTGATTCCATTTAGCTAATAACCTCTTGAGTTCGTATCTATCTTTGTAAGCTAAAATAGCTAAAGAAGCTTCTTTATCAAAAACATAACCCTTAGGAATAACGGGTAAGTCTTCATCATCAATTTCATCAGTATTATCAGATTCAATATTTTTATTCTCTCTAGCCCTAGCAAGTTGTTCATCAAGAAATTCACCAAGTGGCACAGTAGTATCAAGCATAGAAATAGTTTCATCATAAGTATCATGCATAGCAGAAGTGGCATCATCAATAACATGCGACATATGAGAACGAATAGTAGAAGCAGGTTTAGGTGTCGCAAGCTTACTCATAACAGAAGGTGAATCAAGTGCAGAGCTAGATGGCAGTTCCTTACCTCCCCTCATAGTTGAGGGATAAATCTTGGTTTTTGGATCTCTCAAGTTCATCATAATGATAAGAAGATATAAATCCCAAGTGACTCAAAGAATAGAGCTATACTCCTCGGCAACGACGCCAGAAAATAGTCTTGATAACCCACAAGTATCGGGGATCGCAACAGTTTTCGAGGGTAGAGTATTCAACCCAAATTTATTGATTCGCCACAAGGGGAGCCAAAGAATATTCTCAAGTATTAGCAGCTGAGTTGTCAATTCAACCACACCTGGAAACTTAATATCTGCAGCAAAGTATTTAGTAGCAAAGTAATATGATAGTAGTGGTAATGGTAGCAAAAGGTAACAGTAGCAAAACTTAATGTTTTTGGTATTTTGTAGTGATGATAGCAATAGCAACGGAAAAGTAAATAAGCAAAGAACAATACATGGAAAGCTCGTAGGTAATGGATCAGTGATGGAGAATTATGCCGGATGCGGTTCATCATGTAACAGTCATAACCTAGGGTGACACAGAACTAGCTCCAGTTCATTGATATAATGTAGGCATGTATTCCAAATATAGTCATACGTGCTTATGGAAAAGAACTTGCATGCCATCTTTTGTCCTACCCTCCCGTGGCAGTGGGGTCCTTATGGAAACTAAGGGATATTAATGCCTCCTTTTAATAGAGTACCGGAACAAAGCATTAGCACATAGTGAATACATGAACTCCTCAAACTATGGTCATCACCGGTAAGTATCCCGATTATTGTCACTTCGGGGTTAACGGATCATAACACATAATAGGTGACTATAGACTTGCAAGATATGATCAAGAACTCTCATATATTGATGAAAACATAATAGGTTCAGATCTGAAATCATGGCACTCGGGCCCTAGTGACAAGCATTAAGCATAGCAAAGTCATAGCAACATCAATCTCAGAACATAGTGGATACTAGGGATCAAACCCTAACAAAACTAACTCGATTGCATGATAGATCCCATCCAACCCATCACCGTCCGGCAAGCCTATGATGGAATTACTCACGCACGGCGGTGAGCATCATGAAATTGGTGATGGAGGATGGTTGATGATGACGATGGCAACGGATTCCCCTCTCCGGAGCCCCGAACGGACTCCAGATTAGCCCTCCCAAGAGGTTTTAGGGCTTGGCGGCGGCTCCGTATCGTAAAACAGGATGATTTCTTCTCTCTGATTTTTTTTCTCCCCGAAACAAAATATATAGAGTTGGAGTTGGAGTCGGAGGAGCTCCAGGGGGCCCACGAGGTAGGGGCGCGCCCTAGGGGGGCAGGCACGCCCTCACCCTCGTGGATATGTGGTGGCCCCCCTGGCCTTCATCTTTTGCAAGGATTTTTTATATTTTCCAAAAAGGTGCTCTGTGAAGTTTTAGGTCATTCCGAGAACTTTTGTTTCTGCACATAAATAACACCATAGCAATTCTGCTGAAAACAACGTCAGTCTGGGTTAGTTCCATTCAAATCATGCAAGTTAGAGTCCAAAACAAGGGCAAAAGTGTTTGGAAAAGTAGATATGACGGAGACGTATCAGAGACTACATGCAAGTCGCCTAGTACCTGCACAAACAAACAAGAAACTCGCAACCAACGCGATAAAGGGGTTGTCAATCCCTTCACGGTCACTTACGAAAGTGAGATCTGATAGAGATAATAAGATAAATATTTTTTGGTATTTTTGTTGTATAGATTGAAAAGTAAAGATTGCAAATAAGCAGCAACAGAAATAGCTAGTTGACGGGAAAATAATATGATGTAAAGTAGACTCGGGGGCCATAGGTTTCACTAGTGGCTTCTCTCAAGATAGCATATGTTACGGTGGGTGAACAAATTACTGCCGAGCAATTGATAGAAAAGCGCATAGTTATGATGATATCTAGGCATGATCATGAACATAGGCATCACGTCCGTGTCAAGTAGACCGAAATGATTCTGCATCTACTACTATTACTCCACACATCGACCGCTACCCAGCATGCATCTAGAGTATTAAGTTCATAAGAACAGAGTAACACAGTAGGCAAGATGACATAATGTAGAGGGATAAACTCAAGCAATATGATATAAACCCCATCTTTTGATCCTCGATGGCAACAATACAATATGTGGCTTGCTGCCCCTGCTGTCAGTGGGAAAGGACACCGCAAGATTGAACCCAAAGCTAAGCACTTCTCCCATTGCAAGAAAGATCAATCTAGTAGGCCAAACCAAATTGATAATTCGAAGAGACTTGCAAAGATATCAAATCATGCATATAAGAATTCAGAGAAGAATCAAATATTGTTCATAGATAATCTTAATCATAAACCCACAATTCATCGGATCTCGGCAAACACACCGCAAAAAGAATTACATCGAATAGATCTCCAAGAACATCGATGAGAACTTTGTATTGAGATCCAAAGAGAGAGAAGAAGCCATCTAGCTAATAACTATGGACCCGAAGGTCTGTGGTAAACTACTCACACATCATCGGAGAGGATATTGTGTTGATGTAGAAGCCCTCCGTGATCGAATCCCCTTCCGGCAGATCACCGGAAAAGGTCCTCAAATGGGATCTCACGGGCACAGAAGGTTGCGGCGGTGGAAAAGTGGTTTCGTGGCTCCCCTGGATGTTTTCAGGGTATAAGAGTATATATAGGCAAAATAAGTAGGTCGGTGGAGCCACGAGGGGCCCATGAGGGTGGGGGGCGCGCCGCCCTACCTCGTGGCCACCTCGTTGCTTCCTTGGCCTCCACTCCAAGTCTCCTGGATTGCATTTGTTCCAAAAAAGATCCTCGTGAAGGTTTCATTCCGTTTGGATTCTGTTTGATATTCCTTTTCTGCGAAACACTGAAATAGGCAAAAAAATTCGCTATTTGCACTGGGCCTTCGGTTAATAGGTTAGTCCCAAAAATAATATAAAAGTGCATAATAAAGCCCATTAAACATCCAAAACAGATAATATAATAGCATGGAACAATAAAAAATTATAGATACGTTGGAGACGTATCAAGCATCCCCAAGCTTAATTCCTGCTCGTCCTCGAGTAGGTAAATGATAAAAAACATAAATTTTGATGTGGAATGCTATCTAACATAATTTTCAATGTATTATCTTTATTGCAGCATGAATGTTTAGATCCAAAAGATTCTAGACAGAAGTTTAATATTGACATAAAAATAATAATACTTCAAGCATGCTAACCAAGCAATTATGTCTTATCAAAATAGCATAGCCAAAGAAAGCTTATCCCTACAAAATCGTATAGTTTGGCCAGGCTTCATTTTTGTCACAAAGAATGCTCCCATCATGCACAACCCCGATGACAAGCCAAGCAATTGTTTCATACTTTAGCCTTTTCAAACTCTTTCAACTTTCATGCAATATATGAGCGCGAGCCATGGACATAGCACTATGGGTGGAATAGAATATGATGATGGAGGTTGTGTGAGAAGACAAAAGGGAGAAAGTCTCACATTGACGCGGCTAATCAACGGGCTATGGAGATTCCCATCAATTGATGTCAATGCAAGGAGTAGGGATTGCCATGTAATGGATGCACTAGAGCTATAAATATATGAAATCTCAACAAAAGAAACTAAGTGGGTGTGCATCTAACTTGCTAGCTCATGAAGAACTAGGGCATTTTTGAGGAAGCCCATCATTGGAATATACAAGCCAAGTTCTATAATGAAAAATTCCCAGTAGTATATGAAAGTGACAAAATAGGAGACTCTCTATCATGAAGATCATGGTGCTACTTTGAAGCACAAGTGTGGAAAAAGGATAGTAACATTGCCCCTTCTCTCATTTTCTCTCTTTTTTTCGAAGAACTTTCCTCACATGGGACAATGCTCAAATAATGAAAATCATCACATTTTTATTTACTTACAACTCAAGAATTACAACTCGATACTCAGAACAAAATATGACTCTATGTGAATGCCTCCGGCAGTGTACCGGGATATACAATGAATCAAGAGTGATATGTATGAAAGAATTATGAAGGTGGATTTGCCAAAAATACGATGTCAACTACATGATCATGCAAGGCAATATGACAATGATGTAGCGTGTCATAATAAACGAAACGGTGGAAAGTTGCATGGCAATATATCTCAGAATGGATATTGAAATGCCATAATAGGTAGGTATGGTGGATGTTTTGAGGAAGATATAATGAGGCTTATGTGTGATAGAGCGTATCATATCACGGAGTTTGGATGCACCGGCGAAGTTTGCACCAACTCTCGAGGTGAGAAAGGGCAATGCACGGTACCGAAGAGGCTAGCAATGATGGAAGGGTGAGAGTGCGTATAATCCATGGACTCAACATTAGTCGTAAAGAACTCACATACTTATTGCAAATATCTACAAGTCATCAAAACCAAGCACTACGCGCATGCTCCATGATACGTCCATTTTGCATCATGCTTTTATACAGATATTTATTGTATTATGGGCTGTTATTTCACATTATGTCACAATACTTATGGCTATTCTCTCTTATTTTACAAGGTTTACATAAGGAGGGAGAATGCCGGCAGCTAGAATTCTGAGCTCGAAAAGGAGAAAATATTAGAGGCCTATTCTGCACAACTCCAAAAGCCCTGAAACTCCATGGAATACCTTATAATAAATAATGAAAAATCCTCGCCAAAGATGAAGACCAGGGGGCCCACACCCTTCTCATGAGGGTGGGGGCGCCCCCCCTAGGGCGCGCCCCCTACCTCGTGGGCCCCCTGGTGGCTCTCCGATGATCATCTTCTCCTATATGAAGTATTTCGTCGAGAAAAAAAAATAAGAAGCAACCTTTCGGGACGAAACTCCGCCGCCACGAGGCGGAACCTTGGCGGATCCAATCTAGAGCTCCGGCAGAGCTGTTCTGCCGGGGAAACTTCCCTCCCGGAGGGGGAACTCATCGCCATCGTCATCACCAACGCTCCTCTCATTGGGAGAGGGCAATCTCCATCAACATCTTCATCAGCACCATCTCATCTCAAAACCCTAGTTCATCTCTTGTATCCAATTCTTGTCTCCAAGTCCGGGATTGGTGCTAGTAGGTTGCTAGTATTGTTAATTACTCCTTGTAGTTGATGCTAGTTGGTTTAATTGGTGGAAAATCATATGTTTAGATCCTTTATGCATATTATTACCCCTCTGATTATGAACATGAATATGCTTTGTGAGTAGTTACGTTTGTTCCTGAGGACAAGGGAGAAGTCTTGCTATTAGTAGTCATGTGAATTTGGTATCCGTTCGATATTTTGATGAGATGTATGTTGTCTAGCCTCTAGTGGTGTTATGTGAACGTCGACTACATAACACTTCACCATTATTTGGGCCTAGAGGAATGCATTGGGAAGTAATAAGTGTTAGAAATATAATTGGATTTAAGTTAGAGATAAGGAGATAGAGATAGAATTAGTTTAAACCACATGTAACTTGTCTTGTACTCCAAGTCTCTACCTGTCTTATACTCCTATATATACCCTACACAAGGGTCAGATCAATACAACAACAATATTCAGCCATACTACAGTTTTCACATGGTATTAGAGCGGTTAGTCTCACGACGCCGATCCTAGGTTTCTCAACCACTTCCGCAGCGTGCCGCCCCCGGGGAGATTAATCTCCTCTCCCCGGGGGCGCGACACCCGATCAATCAAAGATTAGATCGGTTCTCTTAGTTATTAAGTTAGATTAGATCAATTTCAATTTTTAAAATTCTACTAGATTGATTTCTTTTTTCGTCACAAATAATCTGACGAGCCTCAAATTCAGATGAAAGCAGTGCAAAGTCAGCAGCGACTACGACAAGATGTGCGGATGCTTCGATCCGAACGAGCAGCACGCACGGCCTTCTACATCGACCTCGGTTTCCTCTCACCGCACCTGCATCGACTTGCGCCTGCGGGACGACGACACACGCGTATTGGGTTCAATCCAATCTGCATCGACAACACGGCTGCATCGCCTCCAGCTATCGCCAAAGTGCATCCATCCACGTGCAGAACAAGATGCCGTGCATGCATCACCACGGGAAGGCATCAAGGCACCAGAAGCACCCGCCGGCTTCGTTCCATATAGGTGTACACCACCAGCCATCTTTGATCCATCAGCGTACACCTCATCCTCGACTACATGCGCGCGCCAATCCATCGACGAGCCAGCCGCAAGATAGTCCGAGCAAACCCTAGAAGCTGCTGTGCACGACGCCTCCACAATACCAGGCACTATGAATCACGGGAGGGCGAACTCCCATACGCATCTACACCGACTGCCGAAACTGCACCAACATCTCCATCGACCGATCTGCAACCCGCGCCACTGCATCGACCTTACTTCTGCACCGAGCGATCGACTTCACTGCACCGGGAGCTATCTACATCAACCTACTGCACCTGGAGCGATCGACTCCTCCAGCGAGCGAGCTACATAATCAACATGAAGTTGTACGACTACGCCAGGTTACAAGCAACATACTTCTTCGGCACGACAGGGCGTCGACACTTCGTCGCTATGGAGGGATGCCTTCAAGTGACGCATCATCGTCGACATGCCACTGCGATGCCATCGCCGACACTTCATCGCCAAGGTCTTCATCAACATGGTCATCATCATCATCATCATCATCATCGTCATCATCATCATCAACACACTGCCGCCACCTCGTCCACAAGATGGACACCTAGCGTCCTCTGACAGACTTTTCTACAAGACGCGACCTCGATGACGGCAATGACCGCGTCACGACGACGGCATCGACCGCATCATCCACGATGACAAGACTGCATCGACACGGCATCACTATAGTGACGACCATACATGGCCACACAGTTCTGGAAAAACCGATGTGTGCTCGATGGGCTTCCTCTGGTCTTGGCAAAACTGGTGGACTCATCGCCGACGACACCCTCTGACATCCGCAAGGTGCATTGTCCATGTCTGCAGCTCCGTCATAGCGCATTTTTTTGCGCCTCCGGCTTTGTGCGGCTTCATCATCTACGACGACCACACCCTCGACCACGGCTACATAGATGATCGGCTACCACGACATTAATGGCTACGTCTACAGCAACTCATCGGCAAGAACTCCAGTCAATAGCGTCCGCCTCGTCCCTTGCGTCCACGACACTCCCGCTGTGACCGCGGGAGGGAACAGAGGAGAAGATAGGGAAGGCACCAGAAGGGGACGCAATCACTGCCCTAGGTGCCGACCCATCAGAGACACAGTTGATGATGGCGCAGCAGAGAAGACGACGAAAGCGCAAGACTTCAAATTCAGTCGTACTCGTCCGCTTCACTCCCGCTACGACTGAGGGGGAATGTTAGAAATATAATTGGGTTTAAGTTAGAGATAAGGAGATAGAGATAGAATTAGTTTAAACCACGTGTAACTTGTCTTGTACTCCAAGTCTCTACCTCTCTTATACTCCTATATATACCCTACACAAGGGTCAGATCAATACAACAACAATATTCAGCCATACTACAGTTTTCACAATAAGTAGATGAGGGTTGGTAGAGTGACAGAAGCTTAAACCCTAGTTTATGCGTTGCTTCGTAAGGGGCTGATTTGGATCCATATGTTTCATGCTATGGTTAGGTTTACCTTAATACTTTTGTTGTAGTTGCAGATGCTTGCAATAGAGGTTAATCATAAGTGGGATGCTTGTTCAAGTAAGAACAGCACCCAAGCACCGGTCCACCCACATATCAAATTATCAAAGTACCAAACGCGAATCATATGAACGTGATGAAAACTAGCTTGACGATATTCTCATGTGTCCTCGGGAGCGCTTTTACTTATATAAGAGTTTGTCCAGGCTTGTCCTTTGCTACAATAAGGATTGGGCCACCTTGCTGCACTTTATTTACTTTTGTTACTTGTTGCTCGTTACAAGTTATCTTATCACAAAACTATCTGTTACCACTTATTTCAGTACTTGTAGAGAATACCTTGCTGAAAACTGCTTATCATTTCCTTCTGCTCCTCGTTGGGTTCGACACTCTTACTTATCGAAAGGACTACGATAGATCCCCTATACTTGTGGGTCATCAAGACTCTTTTGTGGCGCCGGTGCAAGGGAGTAAAGCGCCTTTGGTAAGGAAAAATTTATATAGTGTGCTGAAATTTACTGTCACTTGTTACTATGCAAAGTAATCCTCTGAGGGGCTTGTTCGGGGCATCTTCACCTCGACCAGTAGAGCAAAGAGTTGCTCCTCAACCTACTGAACCTATTGAAAAATAATATGAAAATGAAATTCCTTATGAGTATCCTTCGGGTATGATAGAAAAACTGCTAGCTAATCCTTTTACAGGAGATGGAACAAAGCATCCTGATGAACACCTAATATATGTGGATGAAGTTTGTGGATTATTTAAGCTTGCAGGTATACCCGATGATGTTGCTAAGAAGAAGGTCTTCCCTTTATCTTTGAAGGGAGACGTATTGATATGGTATAGGCTATGTGATGATACGAGATCACGAAATTATAGAAGATTGAAATTGGAATTTCATCAAAAGTATTACCCTATGCATCTTGTTCATTGTGATCACAATTATATATATAATTTTTGGCCTCGCGAAGGAGAAAGCATCGCTCAAGATTGGGGGAGGCTTAAATCAATGTTATATTCGTGCCCCAATCATGAGCTTCCAAGAGAAACAATTCTTCAAAACTTTTATGCTCGGCTTTCTGAAAATAATCGCACCATGCTCGATACTTCTTGTGCTGGATCTTTTGTGATGAAGACTATTGGATTTAGATGGGATTTATTGGATAGAATTAAATGCAACTCTGAAGATTGGGATCTCGACAAAGGTAAGGAGTCAGGTATGACACCTAAGTTTGATTGTGTTAAATCTTTTATGGATACCGATATTTTCCGTAAGTTTAGCACTAAATATGGACTTGATTCTGAGATAGTAGCTTCTTTCTGCGAATCTTTTGCTTCTTATGTTGATCTCCCTAAGGAGAAGTGGTTTAAATATCATCCTCCCATAGAAGTAAAAGTAGCTGCACCTATTAAAGTTGAAGAAAAGACTGTCACTTATAATGATCCTATTGTTCCCACTTGTTATGTTGAGAAACCACCTTTCCCTGTTAGGATAAAGGATCATGCTAAAGCTTCAACTGTGGTTCATAAAAGCAATATTAAAACATATACACCTCCTGAGCAAGTTAAAGTAGAACCTAATATTGCTATTCTTAAAGATCTCTTGTCTGATAATATTGATGGGCATGTTATTCAGTTCTGCGGTGAAACTGCTAGCATTGCTAAACCTTGTGCTAAAGATAAAAATAGACATGTGGTAGGCGTGCTTGCTATTTCTGTTAAAATAGGAGAACATTGTTATCATGGCTTATGTGATATGGGTGCTAGTGCTAGTGTTATACCTTATGACTTGTATAAAGAAATCAAGCATGAAATTGCACCTGGTGAGTTAGAAGATATTGATGTCACAATTAAACTTGCTAATAGAGATACTATTTCAGCAGTGGGAATTGTTAGATATGTTGAAGTCTTGTGTGAGAAAACTAAATATCCTGCTGATTTTCTTGTGCTTAGTTCCCCACAAGATAGCTTTTGTCCCATTATATTTGGTAGACCCTTCTTGAACACTATTAATGCTAAGATAAACTGTGAAAAGAATGTTGTTACTATTGGCCTGGATGATATGACTCATGAATTTAATTTCTCTAAATTTAGTAAACAACACCGTGAAGAAGAATTGCCTAGTAAGGATGAAATTATTGGTCTTGCTTCTATTGCCGTACCTCCTAGTGATCCTTTAGAACAATATTTGCTAGACCATGAGAATGATATGTTTATGAATGAAAGAAGGGAAAGAGATGAAGTATTCTTTAAGCAGGAGCCTATGTTGAAACACAATTTGCCTGTTGAAATCCTAGGGGATCCCCCTCCACCTAAGGGTGATCCCGTGTTTGAGCTTAAACCGTTGCCTGATAATCTTAAATATGCTTATCTTGATGAAAAGAAGATATATCATGTTATTATTAGTGCTAACCTTTCAGAGCATGAAGAAGAAAGATTATTGAAAACTCTGAAGAAGCACTGTGCTGCTATTGGATATACTCTTGATGATCTTAAGGGCATTAGTCCCACTCTATGTCAACATAAAATAAATTTGGAAGCAGATGCCAAACCAGTTCGTGATCCTCAATGACGTCTGAACCCTAAAATGAAAGAAGTGGTAAGAAAAGAAATACTAAAGCTTCTGGAGGCAGGTATAATTTATCCCGTTGCTGATAGTCAGTGGGTAAGTCCTGTTCATTGTGTCCCTAAGAAGGGAGGTATTACTGTTGTTCCTAATGATAAAGATGAATTGATTCCACAAAGAATTATTACAGGTTATAGGATGGTAATTGATTTCCGCAAATTAAATAAGGCTACTAAGAAAGATCATTACCCCTTACCTTTTATCGATCAAATGCTAGAAAGATTATGCAAATATACACATTACTACTTTCTAGATGGTTATTCTGGTTTCTCTCAAATACACGTGTCGGCTAAAGATCAATCAAAGACTACTTTTACATGCCCTTTTGGTACTTTTGCTTATAGACGTTTGCCTTTTGGTTTATGTAATGCACCTGCTACCTTTCAAAGATGCATGATGGCTATATTCTCTGACTTTTGTGAAAAGATTTGTGAGGTTTTCATGGACGACTTTTCCGTCTATGGATCTTCTTTTGATGATTGGTTGAGCAATCTTGATCGATTTTTGCAGAGATGTGAAGAAACTAATCTTGTCTTGAATTGGGAAAAGTGCCACTTTATGGTTAATGAGGGTATTGTCTTGTTGGAAATATGCCCTAGAGGAAATAATAAATTAGTTATTATTATATTATATTTCATTGTTCAACATAATCGTTTATTATCCATGCTAGAATTGTATTGATAGGAAACTCAGATACATGTGTGGATACATAGACAACACCATGTCCCTAGTAAGCCTCTAGTTGACTAGCTCGTTGATCAATAGATGGTTACGGTTTCCTGACCATGGACATTGGATGTCGTTGATAACGGGATCACATCATTAGGAGAATGATGTGATGGACAAGACCCAATCCTAAGCCTAGCACAAAGATCGTGTAGTTCGTATGCTAAAGCTTTTCTAATGTCAAGTATCATTTCCTTAAACCATGAGATTGTGCAACTCCCGGATACCGTAGGAGTGCTTTGGGTGTGCCAAACGTCACAACGTAACTGGGTGGCTATAAAGGATCACTACAGGTATCTCCGAAAGTATCTGTTGGGTTGGCACGAATCGAGACTGGGATTTGTCACTCCGTGTAAACGGAGAGGTATCTCTGGGCCCACTCGGTAGGACATCATCATAATGTGCACAATGTGACCAAGGAGTTGATCATGAGATGATGTGTTACGGAACGAGTAAAGAGACTTGCCGGTAACGAGATTGAACAAGGTATCGGGATACCGACGATCGAATCTCGGGCAAGTACAATACCGCTGGACAAAGGGAATTGAATACGGGATTGATTGAATCCTCGACATCGTGGTTCATCCGATGAGATCATCTTGGAACATGTGGGAGCCAACATGGGTATCCAGATCCTGCTGTTGGTTATTGGCCGGAGAGTTGTCTCGGTCATGTCTGCATGGTTCCCGAACCCGTAGGGTCTACACACTTAAGGTTCGGTGACGCTAGAGTTGTTATGGGAAATAGTATGTGGTTACTGAAGGTTGTTCGGAGTCTCGGATGAGATCTCGGACATGACGAGGAGCTCCGGAATGGTCCGGAGGTGAAGATCGGTATATTGGGCGAAGGGTATTGGAGTCCGGAATTGTTCCGGGGGTACCAGGTGATGACCAGCGTGTCCGAAAGGGGTTTCGGAGGCCCCAGCAAGTGTTGGTGGGCCTTATGGGCCAAGGGGAGAGGGCACATCAGCCCACTAAGGGGCTGAGTGCCCCTCCCACCCCATCTCACGTAACTAGGACAAACTGCAAAGCTTTATTACGTCGTCACAATGTTTACAGGGACGAAATCAAGATCGTTGGGCTGGCCTAACCAAACATGGCGGCCACCCCCGAGAGATAAAGCGTGCTTTGCTAGTTTGTGAGCCTCTACATTAGAGCTCCTAAATTCATGAATTATATTACAAGCCTCAAATTCAGACCGGTGTCGTATGATTTCATGTGTTATTGCCCCATAGCTGCCTCTGTTTTGCTGCTGGATGTCATCGACGGCCACTTTACAGTCTGAAGCAATATATATCCTTCTGACATAAATGTCATCTGCCAAAGCCAAAGCCTCCCTGATTGCTAGCATCTCCAAAGTGCCTGGGTCCCAAAGATGGGAGAATACCACCGCCGAAGCTCCTAGAAAGGCTCCATCTAGGTCTCTACAAATAGCGGCCGCTGCACCCCGCGCCCGACCTACTGCGGCATCGACATTGATCTTGACCATTCCCAAAGGCGGTGCAATCCAGCGATTGACTCGAGTTTGTGGCACCCTCACGCCTGAGACATGCGGCTTCTCAAGAGCCTTGAGTTCTGCAATGAAGGCGTTTACAAATCCGTTGATGGCATAAGGGGTCTGGAAGATGTCCTCGTACATTGCCTTCCTTTTGGCGCCCCATAGCGCCCATAGGGTGACGACGAAGGCAAGGAAATCATCCTGGCTGAGTGCTTCGTGCATGGCAAGCAACCATCTCCTCGCGTTTTCCTCTATACAAGTGCTCATTCTGTCAAGAATCGCCTCTGAGGATAGCGCCCAAGTGCTCCTCGAGACGGAGCAATCCACAAGGGCATGGCGCCAAGTATCAACAGCCCCACAAAGACAACAAGCTCGTGAGGTTGACATATTTCGGTGATGGAGTAGCACTACTGTAGGGACAAAATGTTTGGCGAGTCTCCATAAGAAGAATTTCAGTTTTGCGGGAACCTTTATCTGCCACAGCTCGGTCCACCCCTGGCCAGCACCCGTGGCATCGGGAGAGGACCCGTCTTCGTACAACCATGCCTCGCGACTTAACTTCGTTTGCTGGATCATCCGGTACGCCGATCGCACGGTAAACGTGCCCTTCCTCTCCTCGGACCAAGCCCAAAAATCATCAGTTTGTCTTGTGCAAAGGGGTATTTGCAGTATCGCTGCTGCGTCGATTGGTATAAACACCGTACGGACTAGGTCCTCCTTCCAGGATGATGACGTATGGTCTATCAACTCAGCCACTGTAGTTGGAGGGTTCTGCACTAAAGAAGTGATCGGCTTCTTCATGTTTTGTCGCGGCAACCAATTGTCCACCCATATCTGAGTCGTTTCACCATCTCCGATTCTGCGCACCAGCCCCTGAACCATGATATCCCGGCCATCCAAGATAGCCCGCTAAATCTGCGAGGGATGAGACCCTAGTGTTGCCCCAAAAATGTCCGAATCAGGGTAATATACTGCTTTCAGAATCCTCGCACTCAGAGAGAGTGGGTTTTGTAACATGCGCCAGGACTGCCGTGCTAGAAGGGCCAAATTAAACATCTCCATATCCCGAAAACCCAGACCTCCAAGATACTTCGGCAGGGTCACCACATCCCATGCCACCCAACTTGGTTTCCGCTTCCCCCGCTTACTTCCCCACCAGAATAGTCTGATTAGCAAAGTAATGCTCTCACATAGACCCCTTGGCAGCCGGAAACATGCCATCGAATATACTGGAATAGCTTGAGCCACTGCTTTAATAAGCACCTCTTTCCCTGCTGAAGATAATAGCTTTTCCATCCATCCCTTAACCTTTTCCCAAACTCGGTCCCTCAAATATTTGAAAGTCCCGTTCTTCGAGTGACCGACCTCCGTCGGCATTCCCAGATACCTATCACTGAGGGACTCGTTTTGCACATTCAAAACATTTTTCATATCATCTCTCACCGCTTGAGGGCATCCTCTGCTGAAGAAAATCGAAGACTTGTCATGATTTATCCTCTGACCCGAAGCCAAGCAGTACGTTTCAAGCAGGTTTGATACCGCTACTGCCCCCTCGTTCGCTGACTTAAAAAGCAGCAGGCTATCATCTGCAAAGAGGAGGTGGTTAACGGCCGGGGCCGTGGGTGCCACCTTAAGTCCCACAATATTTGATGATGAAGAACTGGTTTTCAGGAGGCACGAAAGGCCCTCCGCTGCAATTAAGAAGAGATAGGGGGATATCGGATCTCCCTGTCGTATACCTCTGCTCGGCATGAAATGATCAAGCCTTTCACCATTAAAGAGCACTGAGAAGGATACAGACCGCACCATACCCATGATTATTTTTATCCACGGTTGGGAAAAACCGAGTTTTCCCATAATTGCTTCCAAGTAGTCCCATTCCAGCCTTAGGAATCAGAACGAGGATGGTGTCATTTATGCACTCCGGGCTCTCCTCCCCCTAACGATCCTCAACACTGCCTTGGTCACCTCTGTTCCACAAAGCTCCCAATGTCGCTGGAAAAAGTGTGCCGGAAAACCATCCGGTCCGGGCGCCTTGGTTGGGAACATCTGGAATAAGGCTGCCTTAACCTCCTCATTTGTGTATGGTGCACACAACGTCTCATTCATCTCCAATGATACTTTCCTTGGGATGCAGTTTAGGACAGCCTCCATGTTGCTTACCCCCTCCGTGGTGTATAAGGTCTTGTAGAAGTCGTTCACCATGGCTCTCAGCTCGTCCGGGTCGTCTGTGAGCTCCCCGAGCGAGTTATGTAGGGCTTTTATCATATTCTTCTTGCGCCGGATGCTAGCCCGTAGATGAAAAAATTTGGTATTCCTGTCTCCCGACGAAAGCCATTGAACCCTGGATCTCTGCCTCCACATGACCTCCTCCCTATGGTACAATTCCACAAGCTTTTCATTGATCTTAAGTTCAACATGTGTTGGTGCTGTTCTGCTAGCGTCAAATCTCAGTTTTTCAAGCTCTCCCTTTAGCTGTTTAATCTCCTTGCGCACACTACCGAAAGTGTCCTTGTTCCATCGTCCCAAGTCTTGTGACACTGCCGAAAGCTTAGTCCTAAGCTCGTCCAACCTGGTGGCTGCACCCGTTTGTGCCCATGTCTCCGCAATCTTGCTGCTCCATGACTCATGGCCCTCCCACATGACCTCATACTGAAAGGTACTATGCCGCTGGTTTTGTCTTTGCTCTCTGTTCAAATTCGCCAAAATGGGACTGTGATCGGACGTGGCTGCCACCAGATGCGTGAGGTCAGCCAAAGGGAAGCGGGCTTGCCACTCCACCGAGGCCAAGGCTCTATCAAGCCGCACCCTAGTGAAGGATCCGCCCGTGACCTTCTTCTCAAAGGTCCATGGAATGCCAGTATAGCCAATATCTAGCAGCATGCACACGTCTACAGCGTCTCTGAAAGCTTGTATTTGCGCATTGCTTCGCTGACCAACTCCCACATGTTCTTCCGGACGTAGCACCTCGTTGAAATCCCCAACACACAACCATGGGAGGCTGCTGAAAGTGCTAATGTTTTTTAAAGTGTCCCAAGTCTGGTGTCTCATATGTGTCTGGGCTTCTCCAAAAACTACAGTCAATCTCCATGGATCTTCACCCTGTTCAAGGACCGGGCAATCAAGATGATAGTCAGAAAAACCCAAAACCTAAATATTTAGTTCATTGTTCCAAAACAAACCAATGCCTCCACTTCTACCACGACTACTGACTGCATAACTCTGATCATAACCAAGTGTTCCTGCTAATGCTTCTACCCTCGAGCCTTCTAGCTGGGTTTCTACAATACACAAAAGGGTAGGGGCAAATTTCTTCGCAAACCCGCGAAGTTCACGAACTGTCGCGGCTTTGTCCACGCTGCGACAGTTCCAGCAGAAAACACTCATTGGGCTTGGCGGTGCCCGTCACTCGGGCCCGCCTGCTTTTGGTCGTTCTTGCTTAGAAACAAGCTTCTCGCTGCAGAAACGTTATCTGTCTCCCGCCCTGTCTTTGCCCTCTTTGACTCTTGTGTCGCACTTGGGCTTAGGACCACCGACGCCCCTCCCGTCTTGGGGGGCTAGTTTCCTAGGGGGTGGGGGTGCCCAAACCCATCTAGGGTTTCCCCTGTGGCCGCTGCCCCTCCCCTAGGGAACCCTAGGGCGCCTCCCCCTCCTCCCTTCCCCCTATATATAGTGAGGGAGAGAGAGGGCAGCCGCACCCTTCCCCTGGTGCAGCCCTCTTCCTCCTCCAACACCTCATCGTCCTCCGTAGTGCTTGGTGAAGCCCTGCTGGAGAACCACGAGCTCCATCACCACCACGCCGTCGTGCTGTCGGAGTTTTCCCTCAACTTCTCTTCTCACCTTGCCGGATCAAGTAGGAGGAGACGTCTCCCAACCGTACGTGTGTTGATCACGGAGGTGCCGTCCGTTCAGCGCTAGGATCATCGGTGATTTGGATCACGATGAGTACGACTCCATCAACCCCGTTCACTTGAACGCTTCCGCTTAGCGATCTACAAGGGTATGTAGATGCACTCTCCTTCCCCTTGTTGCTAGATTACTCCATAGATTGATCTTGGTGATGCGTAGAAAATTTTAAATTTCTGCTACGATCCCCAACAGTGGCATCATGAGCTAGGTCTATGCGTAGTTACTATGCACGAGTAGAACACAAAGTAGTTGTGGGCATCGATTTTGTCAATTTACTTGCCGTTACTAGTCTTATCTTGATTCGGCGGCATCGTGGGATGAAGTGGCCCGGAACGACCTTACATGTACTCTTACGTGAGACTGGTTCCACCGACTGACATGCACTAGTTGCATAAGGTGGCTAGCAGGTGTCTGTCTCTCCCACTTTAGTCGGATCGGATTCGATGAAAAGGGTCCTTATGAAGGGTAAATAGAAATTGGCATATCACGTTGTGGTTTTCGCGTAGGTAAGAAACGTTCTTGCTAGAAACCTATAGCAGCCACGTAAAAACTTGCAACAACAATTAGAGGACGTCTAACTTGTTTTTGCAGCATATGCCTTGTGATGTGATATGGCCAAAAGGATGTGATGAATGATATATGTGATGTATGAGATTGATCATGTTCTTGTAATAGGAATCACGACTTGCATGTCGATGAGTATGACAACCGACAGGAGCCATAGGAGTTGTCTTAATTTATTTATGACCTGCGTGTCAACATAAACGTCATGTAATTACTTTACTTTATTGCTAAAGCGTTAGCCATAGTAGTAGAAGTAATAGATGACGAGACAACTTCAAGAAGACACGATGATGGAGATCATGATGATGGAGATCATGGTGTCATGTCGGTGACAATGATGATCATGGAGCCCCGAAGATGGAGATCAAAAGGAGCAAAATGATATTGGCCATATCATGTCACTATTTGATTGCATGTGATGTTTATCATGTTTTACATCTTATTTGCTTAGAACGACGGTAGCTTAAATAAGATGATCCCTCTTAATAATTTCAAGAAAGTGTTCCCCTAACTATGCACCGTTGCGAAGGTTTGTTGTTTCGAAGCACCACATGATGATCGGGTGTGATAGATTCTAACGTTCGAATACAACGGGTGTAAGCCAGATTTACACACGCAATACACTTAGGTTGACTTGACGAGCCTAGCATGTACAGACATGGCCTCGGAACATGGAAGACCTAAAGGTCGAGCATGAGTCGTATAGAAGATACGATCAACATGAAGATGTTCACCGATGTTGACTAGACCGTCTCACATGATGATCGGACACGGCCTAGTTGACTCGGATCATGTTTCACTTAGATGACTAGAGGGATATCTATCTGAGTGGGAGTTCATTAAATAATTTGATTAGATGAACTCAATTATCATGAACATAGTCTAAATTGTCTTTGCAAATATGTTGTAGATAAATAGCTCACGTTGTAGCTCCCTGTTTCAATACGTTCCTAGAGAAAGATTAAGTTGAAAGATATTGTAAGCAATGATGCGGACTAGGTCCGTAGTCCGATGAGTGTCCTCACTGCTACACAGAAGGCTTACGTCTTTGATGCACTGCTCGATGTGCAAACCCCTACAACGTCGTCTGTGGATGTTGTGAACACCTGACAGACACATCGTGATGACTACTTGATAGTTTAGTGCACCATACTTTACGGCTTAGAATCGGGATTCCAATGACGTTTTGAACGCCATAAGACATATGAGATGTTCCAAGAGCTGAAATTGGGATTTCAGGCTCATGCCCGTGTTGAGAGGTGTGAGACCTCTGACAAGTTCTTTAGCCAACAAGATGGAGGAGAATAGCTCAACTGGTGAGCATGTGCTCAGAATGTCTGGGTGCTACAATCACTTAAATCAAGTGGGAGTTAAACTTCCAGATAAGATAGTGATTGATAGAGTTCTCTAGCCACTATCACTAAGCTACTAGATCTTCGTGATGAACTATGACATGCAAGGGATGGAGTTGATCCCGGAGCTGTTCGCGGTGCTTAAGACCGCAAAAGGTAGAAATCAAGAAGGAGCATCAAGTGTTGATGGTTTAACAAGACCACTGGTTTCAAGAAGGGCAAGGGCTAGAAGGGAAACTTCATGGATGGCAAACCAGTTGCCGCTCCAGTGAAGGAACCCATGGTTGAACCCAAACCCGAGACTAAGTGCTTCTATTGTAAGGGGAACGGTCACTGGTAGCGGAATTACCCCAAATGCATGGTAGATAAGAAGGCTGGCAACTTCAAAGTATATACGTGTTATTAATGTGTACCTCACTAGTACTCCTGGTAGCACCTGGGTATTGGATACCGGTTCAGTTGCTATTATTGGTGATTTGAAACAAAAGCTACGGACTAAACGGAGACTGACTAAGGGCGAGGTGACGATGTGTGTTGGAAGTGTTTCCAAAGTTGATGAAATCACCATCGCATGCTCCATCTGCCTTCAGGATCAGTATTGAACCTAGATAAATGTTATCAGGTGTCTACGTTGAGCATGAATATGATTAGATCATGTTCATTGCAATACAGTTATTCATTTAATTAGAGAATAATGGTTATTCTGTTTACATGAATAATACCTTTCATGGTCATGCACCCTATGTGAATGGTTCATTGAATCTCGGTCGTGGTAATACACATATTCACGCCAAAAGATGTAGAGTTAATAATGATAGTACCACTTTCTCGTGGGACTGCCGCTTAGGTCATATTGGCGCAAGATGCATGAAGAAACTCCATGTCAATGGATGTTTGGAGTCACTTGATTTTGAATCGCTTGACACATGCGAGCCATGCCTCATGGGCAGGATGACCAAGACCCTGTTTTCAGGAACAATGAAACGGGCAAGTGACTTGTTGGAAATCATGCATGCTGATGCGTGTGATCCAATGAGAATTGAAGCGTGCGGTGGATATCGCTATTTTCTCATCTTCACTAACGATTTGGGTAGATATAGGTATATCTATTTAATGAAGCACACTTCTGAAACGTTTGAAAAGTTCAAGCGTTTTCAGAGTGAAGTTAAGAATCATCATAACAATAAGATAATGTTCCTATGATCTGATCAAAAGGGGATTTTCTGAGTTATGAGTTTGGCAATCACTTAAGACATTGTGGAATTGTTTCACAGTTGAAGCCACCTCGAACACCACAAGGTAATGGTGTGTCCGGACGTCGTAATCAAACCCTATGAGATATGGTGCGATCTATGATGTCTCTTACCAATCTACCGTTTTCATTTTGAGGTTATGTGTTAGAGACAGCTGCATTCACTTTAGATAGGACACCATCTAAGTCCGTTGAGACGACGTTGTATGAACATTGGTTTGGCAAGAAACCAAAGTTGTCATTTCTTAATGTTTGGGGCTGCGATGCTTAAGGCTTCAGCCGGAGAAGCTCGAACCCAAAGCGGACAAACACATCTTCATAGGATACCCAAGGGTGACAGTTGGGTATACCTTCTATCTCAGATCCGAGGGCAAATTGTTTGTCGCTAAGAACGGGTCCTTTTTCGAGAAGGAGTTTCTCTTGAAAGAATTGAGTGGGAGGAAGATAAAACTTGATGAGGTTGTCGAACCTTTACTTCAACCAGAGAGTGACGCAACACAGAAAGATGTTTTCTGTGGCGCCTACGTCTGTTGAATAGGAAGTTAATGATAGTGATCATGAAGCTTCGGATCAAGTTGCTATCGAACCTCGTAGGTCGACAAGGATATGTACTACTCCTAAGTGGTACGGTAATCCTGTCTTAGATATCATGTTGTTAGACAACAATAAACCTACAAGCTATGGAGAAGTGATGGTGGGCCCGTATTCCGACAAATGGTTAGAAGCCATGAAATCCGAGATAGGATCCATATATCAGAACAAAGTATGGACTTTGGTGGACTTGCCCGATGATCGGCAAGCCATTGAGATAAATGGGTATTTAAGAAGAAGACGGACGTGGGCGGTAATGTTACCGTCTATGAAGCTCGACTTGTGGGAAAGAGTCTTTTCACAAGTTCAAGGAGTTGACTACGATGAGAATTTTTCACTCGTAGCGATGCTTAAGTCCGTCGGAATCATGTTAGCACTAGCTGTAATTTTCGATTATGAAATCTTACAGATGGATGTCAAAAACAAGTTTCCTTACCAAGTTTTCGTAAGAAAGAGTTGTATGTGATACAATCAAAGTTTTGTCGTTCCTAAGGATGCTAAAAGGTATGCTGGCTCCAGCGATCCTTCTATGGACTAGAGCAAGCATCTCGGAGTCAGAATATATGCTTTGATGGAGTGATCAAAGCTTTTAGGTTTATACAATGTTTGTTAGAAACTTGTATTTACAAGAAAGTGAGTGGGAGCACTACAACATTTCTGATAAGTATATGTGGATGCCATATTGTAGATCCGAAATAATGTAGAATTTTTGGAAAGAATAAACGGTTGTTTGAAGAGTGTTTTTCAAAGGAAGACCTGGATAAAGCTGCTTACATATTGGGCATCAAGATCTATAGAGATAGATCAAGACGCCTGATGATACTTTCAAAGAAAGCACACCTTGACATGTTTTTGAAGGAGTTCAAAATAGATCAGTCAAAGAAGGGGTTCTTACCTGAGTTGTAAGGTGTGAAGTTGAGTAAGACTCAAAGATTGACCACGGCAGAAGAAAGAGGAAGGACGAAGGTCGTCCCCTATGCTCTTGTCATAGGCCCTATACGGTATGCCATGCTAAGTACCGCACCTGATGTGTGCCTAGCCACATGTCTAGCAAGAGGGTACAAAGGAGATCTAGGAGTGGAACACCAGATAGCAGTCAAAATTATCCTTAGAGGAATAAGGAAATGTTTCTCGGTTATGGAGGTGATAAAGAGTTCGACATAAAGAGTTACGTCGATGCAAGCTTAACACCTATTCGGATAGCTCTGAGTAGAGATACCGGATACGTATAATGGAGCAACAATTTGGAATAGATCCAAGTGGAACGTGGTAGCATCATCTACGATATGACATAAAGTTTTGCGAAATACATAGGGATCTGAATATGGCAAGACCCGTTGACTACAACCTCTCTCACAAGCATAACATGATCAAACCCATAACTCATTGAGTGTTAATCACATAGTGATGTGAACTAGATTATTGAGTCTAGTAAACTCTTTAGATGTTGGTCACATGGCGATGTGACCTGTGAGTGTTAATCACATGGCTATGTGAACTAGATTATTGACTCTAGTGCAAGTGGGAGACTGTTGGAAATATGCCCTAGAGGCAATAATAAATTAGTTATTATTATATTATATTTCATTGTTCATGATAATCGTTTATTATCCATGCTAGAATTGTATTGATAGGAAACTCAGATACATGTGTGGATACATAGACAACACCATGTCCCTAGTAAGCCTCTAGTTGACTAGCTCGTTGATCAATAGATGGTTATGGTTTCCTGACCATGGACATTGGATGTCGTTGATAACGGGATCACATCATTAGGAGAATGATGTGATGGACAAGACCCAATCCTAAGCCTAGCACAAAGATCGTGTAGTTCGTATGCTAAAGCTTTTCTAATGTCAATTATCATTTCCTTAGACCATGAGATTGTGCAACTCCCGGATACCGTAGGAGTGCTTTGGGTGTGCCAAACGTCACAACGTAACTGGGTGGCTATAAAGGTTCACTACAGGTATCTCCGAAAGTATCTGTTGGGTTGGCACGAATCGAGACAGGGATTTGTCACTCCGTGTAAACGGTGAGGTATCTCTGGGCCCACTCGGTAGGACATCATCATAATGTGCACAATGTGACCAAGGAGTTGATCACGGGATGATGTGTTACGGAACGAGTAAAGAGACTTGCCGGTAACGAGATTGAACAAGGTATCGGGATACGACGATCGAATCTCGGGCAAGTACAATACCGCTGGACAAAGGGAATTGAATACGGGATTGATTGAATCCTCGACATCGTGGTTCATCCGATGAGATCATCGTGGAACATGTGGGAGCCAACATGGGTATCCAGATCCCGCTGTTGGTTATTGGCCGGAGAGTTGTCTCGGTCATGTCTGCATGGTTCCCGAACCCGTAGGGTCTACACACTTAAGGTTCGGTGGCGCTAGAGTTGTTATGGGAAATAGTATATGGTTACCGAAGGTTGTTTGGAGTCCTGGATGAGATCCTGAACATCACGAGGAGCTCCGGAATGGTCCGGAGGTGAAGATCGGTATATTGGACGAAGGGTATTGGAGTCCGGAATTGTTCCGGGGGTACCAGGTGATGACCAGCGTGTCCGAAAGGGGTTTCGGAGGCCCCGACAAGCGTTGGGGGGCCTTATGGGCCAAGGGGAGAGGGCACATCAGCCCACTAAGGGGCTGAGCGCCCCTCCCACCCCATCTCACGTAACCAGGAGAGGTGGGGGCGCCACCCCTAGGGCAGCCGCCCCTCCCGGCTTGGGGGGCAAGTTTCCTAGCGGGTGGGGGCGCCCAAACCCATCTAGGGTTTCCCCTGTGGCCGCTGCCCCTCCCCTAGGGAACCCTAGGGTGCCTCCCCCTCCTCCCTTCCCCCTATATATAGTGAGGGAGAGAGAGGGCAGCCGCACCCTTCCCCTGGCGCAGCCCTCTTCCTCCTCCAACACCTCATCCTCCTCCGTAGTGCTTGGCGAAGCCCTGCCGGAGAACCACGAGCTCCATCACCACCACGCCGTCGTGTTGTCGGAGTTTTCCCTCAACTTCTCCTCTCACCTTGCTGGATCAAGAAGGAGGAGACTTCTCCCAACCGTACGTGTGTTGATCACGGAGGTGCCGTCCGTTCGGCGCTAGGATCATCGGTGATTTGGATCACGACGCGTACGATTCCATCAACCCCGTTCACTTGAACGCTTCCGCTTAGCGATCTACAAGGGTATGTAGATGCACTCTCCTTCCCCTCGTTGCTAGATTACTCCATAGATTGATCTTGGTGATGCGTAGAAAATTTTAAATTTCTGCTACGATCCCCAACATGTCTTGGGGCATAAAGTTTCTGAAAGAGGTATTGAAGTTGATAAAGCCAAGGTTGATGCTATTGAAAAGATGCCATGTCCCAAGGACATCAAAGGTATAAGAAGTTTCCTTGGTCACGCCAGATTTTATAGGAGGTTCATTAAGGACTTCTCAAAAATTTCTCGGCCTCTAAATAATTTATTACAAAAAAGATATACCATTTGTCTTTGATGATGATTGTGTAGAAGCATTTGAAATACTTAAGAAAGCATTAGTCTCTGCACCTATTGTTCAGCCACCTGATTGGAATTTACCCTTTGAAATTATGTGTGATTCTAGTGATTATGCTGTAGGTGTTGTTCTAGGGCAAAGAGTTGATAAGAAATTAAATGTTATCCATTATGCTAGTAAGACTCTAGACAATGCTCAAAGAAATTATGCTACTACTGAAAAAGAACTTTTAGCAGTTGTATTTGCTTGTGATAAGTTTAGACCTTATATTGTTGATTCTAAAGTAATTGTCCACACTGATCATGCTGCTATTAAATATCTTATGGAGTAGAAAGATGCTAAACCTAGACTTATTAGATGGGTTCTCTTGCTACAAGAATTTGATTTGCATATTGTTGATAGAAAAGGAGCTGAGAACCCCGTTGCAGACAACTTATCTAGGTTAGAGAATGTTCTTGATGACCCACTACCCATTGATGATAGCTTTCCTGATGAACAATTAAATGTCATAAGTACTTCTCGTAGTACCCCTTGGTATGCTGATTATGCTAATTACATAGTTGCTAAATTTATACCACCTAGCTTCACATACCAACAAAAGAAAAAGTTCTTCTATGATTTGAGACATTACTTTTGGGATGACCCACATCTTTATAAATAAGGAGTAGATGGTGTTATTAGACATTGTGTACCTGAGCATGAACAGGAACAGATCCTACTCAAGTGCCATTCAGAAACTTATGGAGGACACCACGCGGGAGATAGAACTGCACATAAGGTATTGCAATCCGTTTTTTATTGGCCTACTCTCTTCAAGGATGCCCGTAAGTTTGTCCTATCTTGTGATGAATGTCAAAGAATTGGTAATATTAGTAGACGTTAAGAAATGCCTATGAATTATTCACTTGTTATTGAACCGTTTGATGTTTGGGGCTTTGATTATATGGGACCTTTTCCTGCCTCTAATGGATATACACATATTTTAGTTGCTGTTGATTACGTTACTAAGTGGGTAGAAGCTATTCCAACTAGTAGTGCTGATCATAACACTTCTATTAAAATTCTTAAAGAAGTTATTTTTCCTAGGTTTGGAGTCCCTAGATATTTAATGCCTGATGGTGGTTCACATTTTATTCATGGATCTTTCCGTAAAATGCTTGCTAAATATGACGTCAATCATAGAATTGCATCTCCGTATCACCCACAGTCTAGTGGTCAAGTAGAATTGAGTAATAGAGAACTCAAATTAATTTTGCAAAATACTGTCAATAGATCTAGAAATAATTGGTCCAAGAAACTTGATTATGCATTATGGGCCTATAGAACTGCATATAAAAATCCTATGGGTATGTCTCCGTATAAAATGGTCTATGGAAAAGCATGTCACTTACCTCTCGAACTAGAACATAAGGCATATTGGGCTATTAAAGAGCTCAACTATGATTTTAAACTTGCCAGTGGAAAGAGGTTATTTGATATTAGCTCACTTGATGAATGGAGAACCCAAGCTTATCAAAATGCCAAGTTGTTTAAAGAAAAGGTTAAAAGATGGCATTACAAAGGATACAAAAGCGTGAGTTTAATGTAGGTGATTATGTATTGCTATACAACTCTCGTTTAAGATTTTTTGCAGGAAAACTTCTCTCTAAATGGGAAGGGCCCTATGTTATCGAGGAGGTCTATCGTTCCGGTGCCATAAAAATCAACAACTTTGAAGGCACAAATCCGAAGGTGGTAAACGGTCAAGGAATCAAACATTATATCTCAGGTAATCCCATAAATGTTGAAACCAATATTATTGAAACTGTAACCCCGGAGGAATACATAAGGGACACATTCCAGAACGTTTCAGACTCCGAAAAGGAATAGGTATGTGGTACGGTAAGTAAACCGACTCCAAAACAATTTTAAGGCAATATTTCTCCGTTTTGGAATATTTAGAAAAATAGAAAATTAAGTAGCAGTCCGAGAAGGACACAAGGGCCCCATGAGGGTGGAGGGTGTGCCCTACCCCCCTGGGCGCGCCCCCTACCTCATGAGCTCCTTGTGTGCCATCCGGACTCTGTTTTCTTGCACGATACGTATTTTGGTCGGTAAAAATTCATTATATAATCTCCTGGGGGTTTTGACTCCTGTATCACGCAAAAATCTCCTGTTTTTGTTTCGAGCTGTTTTTCTGACAGATCTAGATTATCATGATGTCCCCAAGTGCTTCCAAGGACAAGTTCTTCGAGAAGGTCATCAACCCTTACCTCGCGGAGGTGCTGCGACAGCCTCAAACCATTGAGATGTGTGATGGGTTGCTGCACATCTGCGATGCTAAGGGACCAAAGGGAACCGGAAGCGTGGAGACGAGGTTCGAAGCAATGGAGCAACAAGTTTTCAAGTGCCAGGGGATGGTGGAGCGTGGAATCAACGCTAGCCACACGATGCTCGCGGAGTTCACTAACAACTACAAGCCGGATGCCAAGAACATCGAGGAGGCCATCTTCAAGCTATATGAGAAGATCGAGCACCTCCAAGCCCAAATCTATGACCTGCAAAACCAAAACTGTGAGTATGAATATAGTTCAAAATAATGAGTTTGGCTACAGATTCGAGGATTCTAGAGACTCGATCATCCTTCTATGATGGTGAAACTATGCCTTGGAAGATGGATGACAAGCCTGCATCATCGACAACACCTCCACCTTCTTCACCAACCAAAGAGATATAATAACATGGGTATGGGCACTCCCCTTGGCAACTGCCAAGCTTGGGGGAGGTGCGCCGGTATCGTATCACAATCACAACTCCTATCTTTACTGTTTTCCCTAGTTCGATCCTATTAATAGTATTTTGATCTAGTAGAATAAAGTTTATGGCATGATCTTGTTTTAAGTTTTGCTTTATGATCCTTCTATGTAATCGAGTTCGTGAGCTATATAATAAAGATTAGTGTTGAGTCAAGGGCTTGATTTTCTTGCTATGATCTTGGGTGAATAAAAAAGAAGAGAAAAAGAATAAGAAGAAACAAAAGTTCATATTGATCTTATTGATAGTAATGACTTCACATAGAAAGAGTGTGATGATTAAAAGTTGTTGGGAGTTGGCAGACATAGCTTTGGTCATCGTTGCAATTAATAGGAAGTAATAAGGAAAGAGATGTTTCACATATAAATATACTATTATTGACATCTTTTATGATTGGGAGCACTCATCAAAATATGACATGCTAAAGAGTTGATGTTGGACAAGGAAGACAACGTAATGGGTTATGTTTTCTTATATCCGAGATAAAGTATGTTGTCATGGATCATCCAACATGTTGAGCTTGCCTTTCCCCCTCATGCTAGCCAAATTCTCAGCACCAAGTAGAGATACTACTTGTGCTTCCAAATACCCTTAAACCAGTTTTGCCATGAGAGTCCACCATATCTACCTATGGATTGAGTAAGATCCTTCAAGTAAGTTGTCATCGGTGCAAAGCAATAAAAATTGCTCTAAATATGTATGATTAGTGTGGGAGAAATAAGCTTTATACAATCTTGTGACGTGGAAGTAATAAAAGCGACAGACTGCATAATAAAGGTTCATATCACAAGGGGCAATATAAAGTGACGTTCTTTCACATTAAGATTTTGTACATCCAACCATAAAAGCGCATGGCAACCTCTGCTTCCCTCTGCGAAGGGCCTATCTTTTATTATTATATTCTACCTTATGCAAGAGTCATGGTGATCTTCACCTTTCCTTTTTACATTTTATCCTTTGGCAAGCACAGTGTGTTGTAAAGATCCTGATAGATATATCTAATTGGATGTAGGGGAGCATGAGTTATTATTTTTGACATTACCCTTGAGGTAAAAGGTTGTGGGGCGAAACTATAAGCCCCTATCTTCCTCTGTGTCCGGTTAAAACTCTGTAACCACAAGTATTGCGCGAGTGTTAGCAATTATGAAGGACTAAAGGATAGTTGAGTATGTGGACTTGCTTTTTAGCTTTGACATAGACTCTTTCTGATGTTATGATAAATTGCAATTGCTTCAATGACTGAGGTTATAGTTTGTTGGTTCTCGATAAGGTTTCTGATTCATACTTTTACATTGTGAATATATCATCACTTGAACATAAGTAATCATATGACAATATCTATGTATGTTGCTGTTATGAGAATAATCATGATGCCCTCATGTCCGTATTTTATTTTTATCAATGCCTCTACCCCTAAACACGGGGACATATTTATTGTTATCGGCTTTCGCTTGAGGACAAGCGAGGTCTAAGCTTGGGGGAGTTGATACGTCCATTTTGCATCATGCTTTTATATTGATATTTATTGCATTATGGGATGTTATTTCACATTATGTCACAATACTTATGGCCATTCTCTCTTATTTTACAAGGTTTACATAAGGAGGGAGAATGCCAGCAGTTGGAATTCTGGGCTGGAAAAGGAGCAAATATCAGAGACCTATTCTGCACAACTCCAAAAGCCCCGAAACTCCATGGAACACCTTATAATAAATAATGAAAAATCCTCGCCAAAGATGAAGACCAGGGGGCCCACACCCTTCTCACGAGGGTGGGGGACGCCCCCCTAGGGCGCGCCCCCTACCTCGTGGGCCCCCTGGTGGCTCTCCGATGATCATCTTCCCCTATATGAAGTCTTTCGTCGAGAAAAAAAAAGAAGCAACCTTTCGGGACGAAACTTCGCCGCCACGAGGCGGAACCTTGGCGGATCCAATCTAGAGCTCCGGCAGAGCTGTTCCCGCCGGGGAAACTTCCCTCCCGGAGGGGGAAATCATCGCCGTCGTCATCACCAATGCTCCTCTCATCGGGAGAGGGCAATCTTCATCAACATCTTCATCAGCACCATCTCATCTCAAAACCCTAGTTCATCTCTTGTATCCAATTCTTGTCTCCAAGTCCGGGATTGGTGCTAGTAGGTTGCTAGTAGTGTTAATTACTCCTTGTAGTTGATTGTAGTTGGTTTAATTGGTGGAAGATCATATGTTCAGATCCTTTATGCATATTATTACCCCTCAAATTATGAACATGCATATGCTTTGTGAGTAGTTACGTTTGTTCCTGAGGACAAGGGAGAAGTCTTGCTATTAGTAGTGATGTGAATTTGGTATTCGTTCGATATTTTGATGAGATGTATGTTGTCTAGCCTCTAGTGGTGTTATGTGAACGTCGACTACATAACACTTCACCATTATTTGGGCCTAGAGGAATGCATTGGGAAGTAATAAGTAGATGATGGGTTGCTAGAGTGACAGAAGCTTAAACCTAGTTTATGCGTTGCTTCGTAAGGGGCTGATTTGGATCCATATGTTTCATGCTATGGTTAGGTTTACCTTAATACTTTTGTTGTAGTTGCGGATGCTTGCAATAGAGGTTAATCATAAGTGGGATGCTTGTTCAAGTAAGAATAGCACCCAAGCACCGGTCCACCCACATATCAAATTATCAAAGTACCGAACGCGAATCATATGAACGTGATGAATACTAGCTTGACAATATTCCCATGTGTCCTCGGGAGCGCTTTTCCTTATATAAGAGTTTATCCAGGCTTGTCCTTTGCTAAAAAAAGGATTGGGCCACCTTTCTGCACTTTATTTACTGTTGTTACATGTTGCTCGTTACAAATTATCTTATGAAAAAACTATCTCTTACCACTTATTTCAGTACTTGCACATAATACCTTGCTGAAAACTGCTTATGATTTCCTTCTGCTCCTCGTTGGGTTCGACACTCTTACTTATCGAAAGGACTACGATAGATCCCCTATACTTGTGGGTCATCACTCCTAGGGGGATAGATTGGTAGGAAAAGACCATCACTCGTCCTCGACCGCCACTCATAAGGAAAGCAATCAAATAACACCCCATGCTTCAAATTTGTCACACAACATTTACCATACATGCATGCTACTGGACTTGCCAACTTCAACACAAGTATTTCTCAATTCCACAATTACTCAACTAGCACAACTCTAATATTACCATCTTTATATCTCAAAACAACTATCAAGTATCAAGCTTCTCATAACATTTAATGCACTCTATATGAAAGTTTTTATTATACCCATCTTGGATGCTTATCATATTAGGACTAATTTTATAGCCAAAGAAAATTACCATGCTGTTCTAAAAGACTCTCAAAATATTATAAGTGAAGCATGAGAGATCAATAATTTCTATAAAATAAAACCACCACCGTGCTCTAAAAAGATATAAGTGAAGCACTAGAGAAAAATTATCTAGCTCAAAAGATATAAGTGAAGCACATAGAGTATTCTAATTAATTCCGATTCATGTGCGTCCCTCCCAAAAGGTGTTTACAGAAAGGATGATTGTGGTAAACTAAAAGCAAAGATTCAAATCATACAAGACGCTCCAAGCAAAACACATATCATGTGGTGAATAAAAATATAGCATCAAGTAAAGTTACCGATAGATGAAGACGAAAGAGGGGATGCCTTCTAGGGCATCCCCAAGCTTAGGCTTTTTGTTGTCCTTGAATTTTACCTTGGGGTTCCTTGGGCATCCCCAAGCTTAGGCTCTTGCCACTCCTTGTTCCGAAATCCATCAAATCTTTACCCAAAAACTTGAAAACTTCACAACACAAAACTCAACAGAAAATCTCATGAGCTCCGTTAGTATAAGAAAACAAATCACCACCTTAAGGTACTGTAATAAACTAATTCTTTATTTATATTGGTGTTAAACCTAATGTATTACAACTTCTCTATGGTTCATACATCCCGATACTGGCCATAGATTCATCAAAATAAGCAAACAACACACGAAAAACAGAATCTGTCGAAAACAGAATAGTCTGTAGTAATCGGTAGGTTTCAAATACTTCTTTAAATCCAAAAATCCTGAGAAATTAGGAAATCCTAAATAATTTTCATAGTGATCTACTTCATCTGGAATCAGTATTTTATCGCTCTTTGGTAAAAAATGAAAATTATTCTCGTGAGCGCATACTTTCTGTTTTGTCAGCAAGATCAAATAACAATCATCCAAGAAGATCCTAAAGGCTTTACTTGGCACAAACACTAATTAAAACATAAAAACACAATCATAACAGAGGATAGATGATTTATTTATTACTAAACAGGAACAAAAAGCAAGGAACAAAAATAAAATTGGGTTGCCTCCCAACAAGCGCTATCGTTTAACACCCTTAGCTAGGCATAAAAGCAAGAACAGATCTAGGTATTGTCCTATTGGGTAGGCAATTCTTCAATTGAAAACTTATAGCCCATAGGAGGTTCTTTATTTTTGCAAATGATCAAACTCCTAGGTAGGAAATCAAGAAATTCACTTGTAGCAAAAGGTTCCTTAACGATATCTAAAAAGTTGGGGTGAACACTTATTGATTTGAGATCTTCATTTTTCTTACTAGAAGATTCACCTTTATTTTTAGGAACATAGATAAATTTGGTAACTTTGGTAGGAGGAGGATTTGAGGTGTTTTTAACGGAAGAAAAACGGACCCCAAGTTGATAATAATCTCTTTGAGTTTGTCAATTCGAGTGGAATCTTGATCTATCTTTTCATTAACTATGGGTTCCTTTTCCTTAAGATTTTTCAGAGTAACTCCTACCTTAGATCCATATTGAGTAATTTTATTGTGGATCTTTTTATCCAAATTTTCAATTAGCTCTACAGTGCTAATTTTATTTTCAATAATATCAAGCCTTTGCATCACATGTTCCAAAGTTAAAATAGTTCCATTGACCAAAAGAGGTGGTGGGCCTAAAAAATCTATCATAGCATTATAAGAATCAAAAGTATGGCTTCCCAAGAAATTCCCTCCGGTGATGGTGTCAAGAAGATATCTATACCAAAGAGTGATGCCTACGTAAAAATTGCGAAGAAGAACGAAAGTAGATTGCTTTTTAATAGATCTATTTTGAGCATTGCAAATTCTATACCAAGCATCTTTTAAGTTTTCTCCCTCCCTTTGTTTAAAATTAAGAACTTCATTATCAGGAGTGTTAACAATGATAGGAGAACTAGCCATGAGGGCAAAATAAATGATCTAACAGACAGACACACAAGAGGCAAGCGAAAAGAGACGAACAGAAGAAGGGTGAACAGAAAAGAGGCGAATAAAACGACAAGGGTGAAGTGGGGGAGAGGAAAACGAGAGGCAAATGACAAATAATGTAATGCGAGGGATAAGAGTTTGTGATGGGTACTTGGTATGTCTTGACTTGGCGGAGATCTCCCCGGCAACGGCGCCAAAAATCCTTATTGCTACCTCTTGAGCATGTGTTGGTTTTCCTTTGAAGAGGAAAGGGTGATGCAGCAAAGTAGCGTAAGTATTTCCCTCAATTTTTGAGAACCAAGGTATCAATCCAGTAGGAGACTACACGCAAGTAGCCTCGTACATGCACAAACAAACAAGAACCCCACAACCAACGCGATAAAGGGGTTGTCAATCCCTTCATGGTCACTTACGAAAGTGAGATCTGATAGAGATAATAAGATAAATATTTTTTGTATTTTTGTTGTATAGATTGAAAAGTAAAGATTGCAAAATAAACGGCAACAGAAATAGCTAGTTGACGGGAAAATAGTATGATGTAAAGTAGACCCGGGGGCCATAGGTTTCACTAGTGACTTCTCTCAAGATAGCATATGTTACGGTGGGTGAACAAATTACTGCCGAGCAATTGATAGAAAAGCGCATAGTTATGATGATATCAGGGCATGATCATGAACATAGGCATCACGTTCGTGTCAAGTAGACCGAAACGATTATGCATCTACTACTGTTACTCCACACATCGACCGCTATCCAGCATGCATCTAGAGTATTAAGTTCATAAGAACAGAGTGACACATTAGGCAAGATGACATGATGTAGAGAGATAAACTCAAGCAATATGATATAAACCCCATCTTTTTATCCTTGATGGCAGCAATACAATACGTGCCTTGCTGCCCCTGCTGTCACTGGGAAAGGACACCACAAGATTGAACGCAAAGCTAAGTACTTCTCCCATTGCAAGAAAGATCAATCTAGTAGGCCAAACCAAACTGATAATTCGAAGAGACTTGCAAAGATATCAAATCATGCATATAAGAATTCAGAGAAGAATCAAATATTGTTCATAGATAATATTAATCATAAACCCACAATTCGTCGGATCTTGGCAAACACACCGCAAAAAGAATTACATCGAATAGATCTCCAAGAACATCGACGAGAACTTTGTATTGAGATCCAAAGAAAGAGAAGAAGCCATCTAGCTAATAACTATGGACCCAAAGGTCTGTGGTAAACTACTCACACATCATCGGAGAGGCTATTGTGTTGATGTAGAAGCCCTCCGTGATCGAATACCCCTTCGGCAGATCGCTGGAAAAGGTCCCCAGATGGGATCTCACGGGTACAGATGATTCGGCCGGTGGAAAAGTGGTTTCATGGCTCCCCTGGATGTTTTCAGGGTATAAGAGTATATATAGGCGAAAGAAGTAGGTCGGTGGAGCCACGAGGGGCCCACGAGGGTGGGGGCGCGCCTGCCCTTGGGCGCGCCGCCCTACCTTGTGGCCGCCTCGTTGCTTCGTTGACCTCCACTCCAAGTCTCCTAGATTGCGTTTGTTCCAAAAAAGATCCTCGCGAAGGTTTCATTCTATTTGGATTCTGTTTGATATTCCTTTTCTGCGAAACACTGAAATAGGCAAAAAAATAGCTATTTGCACTGGGCTTTCGGTTAATAGGTTAGTCCCAAAAATAATATAAAAGTGCATAATAAAGCCCATTAAACATCCAAAACAAATAATATAATAGCATGGAACAATAAAAAATTATAGATACGTTGGAGACGTATCAGTAATTTTTTTGACAGTAAGACTGTAAGGGAGGCCCCTACAGTATAATAGGTGCAACAAACCCTAGTTGCAAGTACCATGCCTTGAACCTGGGTGGGTGGGAAGGCATCAACCCCTTCCTACCACTAGGCTATGCCTTAGTCTGCGAACAAGGAAGTATTCGCCTGGGATCCCAAGCAGCTGGTAGGGGTCCCAAGGGGGGTAACCGAACATCACCTGAGGGAGTGCCCAATGTGCACCTTGTGAAGCAGAAGGCACGATGACTATCCACGGAGAAGCAGTCCTTCATCGTCAAGGAAACTCGCAAACTACAAGCGGCAGGCATCATTCGCAAGGTCCGATACCCAGAATGGCTGGAGAACCCCATCATCGTGCCCAAGAAAGGCGGGAAGTAACGCGTGTATGTCGACATCACCAACCTCAACAAAGCCTGTTGGAAATATGCCCTAGAGGCAATAATAAAATGGTTATTATTATATTTCATTATTCATGATAATTGTCTATTGTTCATGCTATAATTGTGTTATCCGAAAATCGTAATACATGTGTGAATACATAGACCACAACACGTCCCTAGTGAGCCTCTAGTTGACTAGCTCGTTGATCAAAGGATAGTCATGGTTTCCTGACTATGGACATTAGATGTCATTGATAACGGGATCACATCATTAGGAGAATGATGTGATGGACAAGACCCAATCCTAAGCATAGCTCAAAGATCATGTAGTTCGTTTGCTGTAGCTTTTCTGAATGTCAAGTATCATTTCCTTAGACCATGAGATTGTGTAACTCCCGGATACCGTAGGAGTGCCTTGGGTGTGCCAAACGTCACAATGTAACTGGATGACTATAAAGGTACATTACAGGTATCTCCGGAAGTGTCTGTTGGGTTGGCATGAATCGAGACTGGGATTTGTCACTCCGTATGACGGAGAGGTATCTCTGGGCCCACTCGGTAATGCATCATCATAATGAGCTCAATGTGATCAAGTGGTTGATCACGGGATCATGCATTACGGTACGAGTAAAGTGACTTGCCGGTAACGAGATTGAACAAGGTATTGGGATACCGACGATCGAGTCTCAGGCAAGTAACGTACCGATTGACAAAGGGAATTGTATACGGATTGATTGAATCCTCGACATCGTGGTTCATCCGATGAGATCATCGTGGAGCATGTGGGAGCCAACATGGGTATCCAGATCCCGCTGTTGGTTATTGACCGGAGAGTCGCCTCGGTCATGTCTGCATGTCTCCCGAACCCGTAGGGTCTACACACTTAAGGTTCGGTGACGCTAGGGTTGTTAGGAAGACTTGTATGTGATTACCGAATGTTGTTTGGAGTCCCGGATGAGATCTCGGATGTCACGAGGAGTTCCGGAATGGTCCGTAGGTAAAGATTTATATATGGGAAGTTGTCATACGGTCGCCGAAAAAGTTCGGGGGCATATCGGTATTGTACCTGGGCCACCGGAGGGGTTCCGGGGGTCCACCGGGAGGGGCCACCTCTTCCGGAGGGCCTTATGAGCTGTATGGAGAAGGGAACCAGCCCAAGTGGGCTGGGGCGCCACACCCCCTAGGGCCCATGCGCCTAGGGTTGGGGGGAAACCTTAAGGGGGGCGCCCCCCTTGCTTGGGGGGCAAGTCCCCCTCCCCTTGGCCGCTGCCCCCTCTAGATCTCATCTAGAGGGGGCCAGCCCCCTTCCTCCTTCCCCTATAAATAGAGGGGTGAGGGGAGGGCTGCATACAACATCCAAGGCACAGCCCCTCCCCTCCCCTACACCTCTCCTCCTCCGTAAGAGCTTGGCGAAGCCCTACCGGAGTACTACAGCTTCACCACCACCACGCCGTCGTGCTACTGTTGGAGCCCTCTTCCTCAACCTCTCCCTCCTCCTTGCTGGATCAAGGCGCGGGAGACGTCCTCGCTCCGTACATGTGTTGAACGCGGAGGTGCCGTCCGTTTGGTGCTAGGATCTTCGGTGATTTGGATCACGACGAGTATGACTCCATCAACCCGTTCTCTTGAACGCTTCCGCTCGTGATCTACAAGGGTATGTAGATGCACTCCTCTCTCCCTCGTTGCTAGATGACTTCATAGATTGATCTTGGTGATGCATAGAAAATTTTAAAATTCTGCTACGTTCCCCAACAATGGCATCATGAGCTAGGTCTATGCATTGTTACTATGCACGAGTAGAACAAAAAGCAGTTGTGGGCGTCGAAATTGTCAATTTGCTTGCCGTTACTAGTCTTATCTTGATTCGGCGGCATCGTGGGATGAAGCGGCCCGGACAAACCTTACACGTACGCTTATGTGAGACCGGTTCCACCGACTGACATGCACTAGTTGCATAAGGTGGCTGGCGGGTGTCTGTCTCTCCCACTTTAGTCGGATCGGATTCGATGAACAGGGTCATACGAAGGGTAAATAGAAACTGGCAATTCACGTTGTGGTTTTGGCGTAGGTAAGAAACGTTCTTGCTAGAAACCTATAGCAGCCACGTAAAAACTTGCAACAACAATTAGAGGACGTCTAACTTGTTTTTGCAGCAAGTGTTTTGTGATGTGATATGGCCAAAGGATGTGATGAATGATATATGTGATGTATGAGATGATCATATTCTTGTAATAGGAATCACGACTTGCATGTCGATGAGTATGACAACTGGTAGGAGCCATAGGAGTTGTCTTTATTTATTTATGACCTGCGTGTCAACATAAACATCATGTAATTACTTTACTTTATTGCTAAAGCGTTAGCCATAGTAGTAGAAGTAATAGATGACAAGACAACTTCAATAAGACACAATGATGGAGATCATGATGATGGAGATCATGGTGTCATGCCGGTGACAACGATGATCATGGAGCCCCGAAGATGGAGATCAAAAGGAGCAAATGAAATTGGCCATATCATGTCACTATTTGATTGCATGTGATGTTTATCATGTTTTACATCTTATTTGCTTAGAACGACGGTAGCTTAAATAAGATGATCCCTCGCAATAATTTCAAGAAAGTGTTCCCCCTAACTGTGCACCGTTGCGAAGGTTCGTTGTTTCGAAGCACCACATGATGATCAGGTGTGATAGATTCTAACGTTCGAATACAACGGGTGTAAGCCAGATTTACACATGCAATACACTTAGGTTGACTTCACGAGCCTAGCATGTACAGACATGGCCTCGGAACACGGAAGACCGAAAGGTCGAGCATGAGTCGTATAGAAGATACGATCAACATGAAGATGTTCACCGATGTTGGCTAGTCCATCTCACGTGATGATCGGACACGGCCTAGTTAACTCGGATCATGTTTTCACTTAGATGACTGGAGGGATGTCTATCTAAGTGGGAGTTCATTGAGTAATTTGATTAGATGAACTTAATTATTTTGAACTTAGTCTAAAATCTTTACAATATGTCTTGTAGATCAAATGGCCCATGTTGTCCTCAACTTCAACGCGTTCCTAGAGAAAACCAAGCTGAAAGACGATGGCAGCTACTATACGGACTGGGTCCGGAACCTGAGGATCATCCTCATAGCTGCCAAGAAAGATTATGTCCTAGAAGCACCGCTAGGTGATGCACCTGTCCCAGAGAACCAAGACGTTATGAACGCTTGGCAGTCACGTGCTGATGATTACTCCCTCGTTCAGTGCGGCATGCTTTACATCTTAGAACCGGGGCTCCAAAAGCGTTCTGAGAGACACGGAGCATATGAGATGTTCGAAGAGCTGAAAATGGTTTTTCAAGCTCATGCCCGGGTCGAGAGATATGAAGTCTCCGATAAGTTCTTCAGCTGTAAGATGGAGGAAAATAGTTCTGTCAGTGAGCACATACTCAAAATGTCTGGGTTGCATAACCGCTTGAGTCAGCTGGGAGTTAATCTCCCGGATGACGCGGTCATTGACAGAATCCTTCAGTCGCTTCCACCGAGCTACAAGAGCTTTGTGATGAACTTCAATATGCAGGGGATGGAAAAGACCATTCCTGAGGTATATTCAATGCTGAAATCAGCAGAGGTAGAAGTAAAAAAGGAACATCAAGTGTTGATGGTGAATAAAACCACTAAGTTCAAGAAAGGCAAGGGTAAGAAGAACTTCAAGAAGGACGGCAAGGGAGTTGCCGCGCCCGGTAAGCAAGCTACCGGGAAGAAGCCAAAGAATGGACCCAAGCCCGAGACTGAGTGTTTTTATTGCAAGGGAAGTGGTCACTGGAAGCGGAACTGCCCCAAATACTTAGCGGGCAAGAAGGCCGGCAACACGAAAGGTATATGTGATATACATGTAATTGATGTGTACCTTACCAGTACTCGTAGTAGCTCCTGGGTATTTGATACCGGTGCATTTTCTCACATTTGTAACTCGAAGCAGGAGTTGCAGAATAAACGGAGTGTCACGACCGGTTTTTCAATAAAAATGTTTATTGAGAAACCAATCTTTTGAATCCAGTATGAGAAAAATCCTCCTTACCGGTAGACAAATTCTTGATACAATAAGCCAGTAGCATAAAATATATTACAGGGTCGAGCTACGGTTGCTCAACCAAATTATTACAAGCACGCCAATAATTATACATAATTGCGGACATGGCACAATGGTGTGGAGGCATACTACTGACTCGAGGATAGGGCAGTGGTGGAAAAACACAGCGGGGAGTGAGATACATGACTCTAAAACTGGCATCTCATCGAGCGTCGAGGTGAGGCTCGATGAATTTATTTGGTAGCGGAAGCGGATATAATACAGTGACCAAATCCAGGGTCGCACGAGACTGACTGGGATTCCTCTAGGCGTCGGACTCGCTATCAAATTCTTCATCCATGAGATCGCCTTCGTCAGCATCTGGCCAAATCAACAAGCCAGGTGAGTACTTTGAAAGTACTCGCAAGACAGTTCGGATGTAAGATGTAACAAATGCATGCATGGATGCGTCATGAGTATATTAACAGTGGCACATTAATTCGTAAAAACGAGACAGGTAAAAAGGGGGTCGGCGGTAGTCCGCTCGGAAACCTAACAAAATAACTGTAAACCCAATCGGGTATTTGAAGCGACACCTCGATAGGAAAATAAATAAATAAATCACGCCACAGTCGGGCGTCTGAGCGATGCCACATAAAGGGCTTTAAAAGAAATGCCACAGTCGGGCGTCTGAGCGACGCCACATAAAGGGCTTTAAAAGAAATGCCACAGTCGGGCGTCTGAGCGACGCCACATAAAGGGCTTTAAAAGAAATGCCACAGTCGGGCGTCCGAGCAACGCCACATAAAGGGCTTTAAAAGAAATGCCACAGTCGGGCGTCTGAGCGACGCCACATAAAGGGCTTTAAAAGAAATGCCACAGTCGGACGTCTGAGCGACATCGCAGAAAGGGCTTTCATTGAAAGTAAAATATAACACTGCCACAGTCGGACGTCTGAGCGACATCACAGAAAGGGCTTTTATCGAAAGTAAATAATAACAATACCACAGTCGGACGTCTAAGCGACATCACAGAAAGGGCTTTTATTCACAAGTAAATAATACTCATAATAAATATTCAATTCATGAGAATAAATGGGTTAGTCCATCCACAGGAATAAACATTTAACTGGACTTAGCACTCATGTGATTCACCGGAGTCTCTATCATAAAAACTGACATTTATCAGGATAAGATAATACCGAACTTGGACATGGAGTAGATGATTCAAAGGAACATATGACTCTGCAGAGTTTGTACGAAAAATTTTCCCACAGCCAACGGATTTCCGTAGTCACGAAGGACTAGTTCTGTTTACGGTATTTCGGAAGAAAACACAGCTAACCAGTACACACCCATCCTACCTCTCGATGCTAGGAATCACCCTAGACATCGTCCAAGAAAAACTTTTGAGACGGGGAGATCACAATCTCGAATAGCATGGGATCAAATTTATATACGCACTCTCTAAGGGGTGCCCCCCTCTCGGTCCCAACCGGAAACACCCATGCCCCCTGACCGGATGACTGGCTTTAGTCCAGGGCCATGGAACCATCATCACGGCCTCTCCTTTTGGTGTGTACCAGAAAGCGGTTTGCAACTTACTAAGCCATATTCCTTGCGGAAAACATGTGGTAGTACAGGGAAGAGAATGGGAGGAACTGGACTGATACGGGTTGACACTGAAGTCATATAGCCTGGCATAAGACTGGCATGCTACAACACTGCCATCTTACCCATCCTCAAGCCAACACATGGCCCTGCATACTCACATCCATCAACTTATGGACTTGCGGAACTCACTTGTCTCATTGTTGCATGTAACATGACATCCGTCGGTATGCTCATCAACATGCCATGAAACTACTTAATGCAAACATGCCAAAACAATCATCATATCAAAAGTTCAAACATGCTTGCCTGGTTCAGAGTAGTCGGAGCCTAGCTCGGTGAAGTTCACGGTCCCGTCACCTCCTTCGGTATCTACGGCATAAAGAAAATATACGCGCTATCGTGAATACCGTGAGGTGCACAAAAATTTCTCGAAATATTTTTCAAATAAATCTGATAAAAAACTAGACAAAATTTTAAGGAGAACAGAAAAAGAATCAATCAAAAATACTTTTCTGTTAAAAAGTTATAAGGGTTTTAGTCCAGGGACTCATCTGTAATGAAACAGAAAGTTCCCAGAGGCTAACTTATAAAAACAGAAAACGATTCGAATAAGAATGCGCCGGCCCAGCGGGAAAACGCATTTGGCAGAAGACATTTTCAGAAAACGGTTCGCTTAGAAAGGCCAGAGAGGCTGACAGGCGGGTCCCGCCCGTCAGGTTTGAATATTCAAACGGGGCGGCAGAGTTCGACAGTGCCCGAGAGCCGCGGTGGTCGCCGGCGGCGATCCACGGCGAGGCAGGGAGATCGGAGAGTACCCCCATGTTCAGGGCGCCATTCCGCGTCGGTTGGTGGTGGTGGTGGTCGCCGGCGAGTACCACGTCGACGGCGAGCCTTGCTCCAGCGGACGGCGGTTCGGGTGGTCGAGGGCCTCGTCGGAGAGAGCTGCGAAGGCCAAATTGACGCTGGGGTTAGCTTACTGGGTGCTAGAGGAGGCTATAGACGAGATTTGGGCGCCGGGGACGGCCTCACCGGAGCGAATCGAGCTGTTGGCCGAGGCGGATCAGGGTGGCCGGAGTTGGGGGAGGAGACCTCCTCGAGGTCCTCCTGGTGGCGTGGCAGGGTCCTGAGGAGGTGCAGTGAAGGTGTGTGATCGTGAGCGAGCTCGGGGTCCTTTTTATAGGCGATCCGAGGCGGTGGCCGTGAACGGGGATCTCCGGCGAAGGTTACGGTGGCGCAGAGCTTGGTCGGGGAGTTTAGGGAGTTTGGTGTTAGCGTGGAGGTCCACCGGTTCCATTTAGGTGCTAACCAAGCTTGTATTAGGGTGCTTTGGGCGAGCTCGACGGAACGGGGCGGCGCGGGCCCGTCGGCGGCAGGGAGCACGTTCCGTGCTTGCCGGGCCACGGCAACGGTGCCACAGGCGTGCGCTGGCATGGCAGGGACACGCGGAGAGCCAGGGGACGTTGGGCAGCGCTGGGTGGCGTGGCGAGCGGGCTCGAGCCCTCGGTGGCCGCCACGGGAGGCACAGCCACCGTAGAAGCTTCCAACACCGGCGAGGCTCGTCGCCACCGACACCTGTGCCCGTCCAAGGGGGCGTGCGGTGCTCTGGCCAGGGAGGAGAGGCCGTGCGCAACGCGCCAGGGGCACTGGTGATGGATGACAAGTCACTGATGAAAAACGACATCGACTGAATTCTGAAAATCTGAATTTTTCTGAAAGTCTACGGAAACAGTGCCGGCCAAGTGTTCGACGAAATGATTTTGGCATCTAGGGATTTTTCCTTGAGCTGAAACTTGGTGGGGTGGCCTCTCATTGCACCAGGAGGCTGCCTGAATTTTGGTGGAATTTTTGGAGAAGTGTAAATATGAATTTCACCAAATTTGTCAAATCAGGTCCAAACTTGCAGTGAGTGAAATTTGAAATTTTTGAAAAGAAGAAGAGTGGATCAAGATGGCTCTAGGTTGTGGGTACTAAGGACTATCCAGGGGAGTTGGTTTGGGATAAAAACTCAAAGGCAATGTGGTACTTGCTTTGAAAATCACTTAAGCTCAAAATAATTGGCAGAAATGATTTGAGAGATAAAATAATTGAAATAAAATCCAAAACTTGTTTGGACTTGTTGAGCCAGAGAATTTAGATTGTTCAAAGATGGAGGGAGGGATTTTGAGAAGATTTACTATAGGGGACATGGTAAAACCATGGGTGGTTTTCAAGATAAGAAAAACCTCAAAATTCACAGAGTTCTTTTTATAAGAAAAGAATAATTTCCAAAAATATATTTTGAGAAGGGAACCATCAGAGAAAGAGTTTTAAATGATCAAACACCATAGTTTGAAGAAGATACAAAAAAAAATCCTTGCCAAAGAAGTTTTTAAGAGGAAGGTTTTCTGGAAAATTTTAAATGGCCTCTTTTCAAAAACCACAAAGTTTTTGCTGAAAACCAAATAAAATTTTTGGAGTGTCACAACACCTACCCCCTTAGGAAAAATCTCGTCCCCGAGATTTCAGCTGATCCTTAAATAAGTGTGGATGCTCTGTCCGAAGGAAATCCTCCCTTTCCCAGGTTGCTTCACTTTCGGTGTGGTTGCTCCAGTGAACTTTGAAAAACTTGATGGTTTTCTATCGGGTTCTCCTTTCAGACTCCTCTAATATTTTTACTGGACGTTCCTGATAGGTGAGGTCTGGTTGCACGTCAATGTTCTCATGGGATACTTGCTTTTCTGGTTTGCTTACGCACTTCCTTAATTGAGAGACGTGGAACACGTCGTGGATGTCGGACAATTCTTTGGGTAAGTCTAGCTGGTAGGCTACAGTGCCTCTTCGTGCCACTATGCAGAATGGTCCAATGAATCTTGGTGCTAACTTCCCCTTAATCTTAAACCGTTGCAGTCCCCTCATAGGTGATACTCGTAGGTACACAAATTCACCGGGTGCAAAATTGACCCCACGATGTTTCTGATCGTAATAACTCTTCTGTCGGCTTTGAGCGGTCTTGAGTCGGTCCCTGATTAGCTTGACCTTTTCCTCGGCTTCTTTGAGCATGTCTGGGCCGAAGATACGGCTGTCTCCGATCTCTGACCAATTTAGCGGGGTACGACATCTCCGTCCGTACAGAGCTTCAAATGGTGCCATTTGCAGGCTGGCCTGGTAACTGTTGTTGTATGCGAACTCGGCATATGGCAGGCTTTCTTCCCAACTGGTTCCATAGGTGACTACACATGCTCTCAGCATGTCTTCTAAAATTTGGTTTACGCGTTCAGTCTGTCCATCAGTCTGGGGATGGTAGGCTATACTGAAGGCCAGTTGAGTTCCCAGAGCCTGTTGTAAATGATCCTAGAATCTCGAGACGAACTGAGTGCCTCTGTCGGATATTATAGTCTTCGGGACTCCATGCAGACAAACTATACGGGAGAGATAAATCCTGGCAAGCCTCTGAGTGTTGTAGGTTGTCTTCACTGGAATGAAATGTGCCACCTTGGTTAATCTATCGGTGATGACCCATATGGCATCATTCCCGTGTCGTGACCGAGGTAGTCCGACAATAAAATCCATCCCTATTTCATCCCATTTCCACTCAGGTATTTTGTTTGGTTGCAGTAGTCCGGCTGGTTTTTGATGCTCAACTTTTACGTTGACAAGAATCGCAACATGCAACGAATGTGGCTATGTCCCTCTTCATACCGTGCCACCAAAATCTTTCCTGAATATCCTTATACATTTTGGTTCCTCCAGGGTGGATCGAATATGGGCGATGTGGGCTTCAGCTAGAATTTGTTGTTTGAGTTCCTCTATGTTTGGCACACAGAGTCTGTCCCCGTACCATAATATTCCTCCATCGTCTATGACGAACTCCGAGGCCTTGCCCATACTCACCTTTCTTTTAATTCCTTCAATGCTGGGGTGACCAGGCTGAGCTTATTTAATTCTCTCCACAAGGTCAGGCTATTTCCAAGTTTGATATGGTGCCTTCCGCGATCATTAACATGTTGAGTTTGGCAAATTCTTGTTGGAATTCAGGTCTCAAGCTTTGCAGACTGTTTTTGTCGGAGCTGGGGTTCCGACTAAGAGCATCGGCCACTACATTTGCTTTTCCTGGATGATAGTGGATACCAACATCATAATCCTTTACCAATTCCAACCAGCGTCGTTGCCGCAAGTTTAGTTCTGGCTGTGTGAAAATATATTTGAGACTTTTATGGTCCGTGTATATTTCACATCGATTTCCAAGCAAGAAATGCCTCCATTCCTTGAGTGCATGAATGACTGCTGCCATTTCTAAGTCATGAGTGGGATAATTTTCCTCATGCTTGCGAAGTTGCCTTGAAGCGTATGCGACAACCTTGCCTTCTTGCATCAACACGCACCCGAGGCCTTTTCGGGATGCGTCACAATATACTTCAAAATTCTTGTGTATGTCTGGCATAATTAATATCGGTGCTGTCGTTAATTTCCGTTTTAGCTCTTGGAAACTTTTCTCGCAGGCTTCTGTCCATTCAAACTTCTTGTCCTTCTTGAGTAACTGCGTCATTGGCTTGGCTAGGGTGGAGAATCCTTCAATAAGTCTACGGTAATATCCTGCCATTCCCAAGAAACTTCATATGTCCGTTACGCTGGCTGGTGACTTCCAGCCGAGTATGGCCCTGACTTTCTCCGGGTCCACTGCGATACCGTCTTGGGTCAGCACGTGGCCTAGAAAGCCTACTTGTCTTAGCCAAAATTCGCACTTGCTGAACTTGGCATACAATTGATGTTTCCTGAGTTCTCCTAGCACAATCCTGAGATGTTCCGCGTGCTCTTCTGGTGTCTTGGAGTACATCAGAATATCGTCGATAAATACCACAACGAATTTGTCCATAAACTTCATAAATACTTTGTTCATGAGGTGAACAAAATATGCGGGGGCGTTCGTTAATCCAAAAGGCATTACTGTGAACTCATACAATCCATATCTGGAGGTGAAGGCTGTTTTGGGGATATCTTCTGTTCGCACTTTTAATTGATGGTATCCTGACCTTAAGTCAATCTTTGAGAATATCTTGGCCTGAGCGAGCTGATCATATAAATTGTTTATCTGTGGCATCGGGTAATTGTTCTTGACTGTGACCATGTTAAGTGCTCGGTAGTCTATGCACAATCTTAGTGTTCCATCCTTCTTTTTGGCAAATAAAATTGGTGATCCCCAAGGTGAGGAGCTGGCTCGAATGTATCCCTTGTCCAGTAATTCCTTTATTTGTTTCTTCAACTCAATCAACTCGGATGGTGCCATTCTGTATGGTTTCTTGTATATGGGGGTGGTTCCTGGTGCTAGCTCAATGCTGAATTCTATCTCTCGGTCTGGTGGCATGCCTGGTAGTTCTTCGGGAAATACGTCTGGAAATTCACATATTACTGGAACCTTGTTTAGCTCAGAAACGCCCACCTTATTCAATCTCGGTTGCCGGGGTATTTTTCTTTCTTTGGCTGACACTCTTATTGTCTTCCCGTGGTGGTGTGTGAGAATTACGGTCCGGTTGAAACAGTCAATAAAACCTTTGTTGGTGGTTAACCAGTCCATCCCTAGGATGACATCCAGTCCTTTATTTTCCAATACAATAAGATTGGCGTGAAACTTCAATCCTTCAAACTTAATAACCACATCCTGACAGTAATTCTGAGTGACTTGCTGAATCCCAGGGGACTTGATGATCATGGATTTCTCCAAAGGAAGCATCGAAAAATTATTTTGCAAAGCAAAACTTTTCGAAATGAAAGAGTGAGAAGCTCCAGAATCAAACAAAATCATTGCAGGTATTGTGTTGACAGGAAACGTACCGAGTATGATATCCGGAGCATTTTGTGCTTCTTCTTTGGTCACGTGGTTTAGATGACCCTTCCTGTGGTTGTTGTTGGGGTTGAAATTGTTGCGCTTGGGCGCTGAATTATTTCCACCATTGTTTGGCATCGGGGTCGAGTTCCTTGGCTTGGGGCACTGTTTGGCATAGTGCCCTTCTTCTCCACAAGCGTAGCAAGTAACGCCTGGGCGATATGTGAACTCCTTGTCCCTTGCATAGAAATTCTTGGTTTGGCGTGAGACGTTTGTCGTAGGTTTGTGTGTCCCACCTTTCTGAAAATCTGTCTTGCTTCGGTGGTTGCGCGCAAGAGTAGTCTGGTCTCTTTTTCGCTTGCGTAAATCCTCCAAGCTACATCTCTCATTTTCCAGAGTAATGGCTTTGTCCACTAGTGTCTTAAAATCTGGAAAAGTGTGCACGACCAGTTGGCATTTAAGCGCGGGCGCCAGATCGTCAAGGAATTTCTCCATCTTCTTGCTTTCAGTCATACGTTCTTCATTGGCGTAGCGAGACAATAGAGTAAATTGACCGTTGTATTCTGACACTGTCATGTTCCTTTGTTTGAGGTCATCGAACTCTCTCTTCTTGATTTTCATAATACTCTTGGGAATTTGTGCACCACGGAAACCTTCCTTGAAATCATCCCAGGTTATAGCACTTTCGTTGGGGTGCATGTGCAGATAATTCTCCCACCATGATGCAGCTGCTCCTGTGAGATAGTGCGGGGCATATAGTACCTTCTCGGGGTCTGAACACTTTGCAATAACTAATTTTCTCTCCATATCTCGAAGCCAATCCTCGGCCTCAAGAGGCTTGTCAGTATGAGAAAATGTTTGGGGACGTGTCTTCTGTAGCTCAGATAACTTGGAATGCTGCTGATACTATCGATGGTGATTTCCCATGTTGATGACTTGGTTCATCATTTCCCGATGTTGTTGCTGACTCTGCTCATAAAGGCGACACATTTGTGAAAGTGCCGATTCACTGTCCTGTTGGCTAGACTGTCCCTGTGTGAACTTGTTGCTGGGTTGTGTATCATAATTTTCCTCTGATGGAGTTGGCATGGAACGAGTCCAAGGACGAGACATTTTTCACTATGGGGATATATTTTGTAAAACCCATAAGAAAAGCGAAAAGAGTCGCAAAAACAATTCCATAAATGCATAAAGCTGGCAAATAAAATTAAATAACCAAGCTTACTTAAGAAAAACAAATCGATTTGCGCATGGAGAAGGACTGCTCATTACATATCTTACATGCAGGCGGTAATTATACAATACATCACTCAGGATATGCGTACATAATCCTGACATGTTATTTAGGCTAGTGCACTCCTCCAGATCCTACATGATGCGCAAACATGCTACTTCTCACAACCTAGGTACATATAAACATATCATACAAAGCGATACATTGCATGTCGGCTAAGCGTACTCAGGCAGAGATGTTAACGACCTCCTTTGCCCTGCCGAGGGTGAGGCGTAGCGAGGCTGGGGACTCGACTTCCTCCTCGCTAATAGGCTCCATACGTGTAGTGTTGCGCCGAGTAGATGGAGCGGGTGCCAGGGGCGGAACAACACGAACAGGAGTGGGCGCGTAGGGTGGTGCAGTGCGCGCTAGAGTGGGCGCAATGACTTGGTTGAATTCTTCGGTAGAAGGCAGGCGACGAGTAGGTGCATAAGATGCTGAGGACGAGACAAAAGTCAGTGGCGGTGCGGTGGTTAGGAGCTCCCTCCTGTTGGCGGCACAGCCATGGACTGAGTCCATGCGGGCAGCCACGAAGTCGTCCACCAGGTTGTCGAAGGCTGCCTCCAGGGCCCGGAGATACTCAATAAGCATCTCAAAAGCCTCGTCTCATTCTCCTCTGGGGCAGGAGAATGCGTAGTGACAGGTCTAAGGCACATGGCATGGAAGATAACGGTAACGACGAGTCTTCATCACGGGGAGGACATCCCTGAGACGAGCTATCGCCTTGCAGGCTGCCATCTGCATAGCATGCCTCTCCGTAGGCATGGCTCTTCCCAAGAACCGGAAGCGGCGTAACTCACCATGCCCTCCCTTGAACTGCACCGCGGCCTGGTGCATGGTCAGACTGTCGTTGACTTTGTGCTGGCAGAGTGTGAAGACTGGGCGCACAGATGGCCCCATCGCGACCTGAACGATGAAGGAGAGAAGCTTGATGAACCCATCGGGCACGTTGGCGAAGGTCTGAGACTCGCAGCTGTTGTCGGCCATCTACAAAAGTAGTAGGCAAAAATTCTGAATGGTCAGATCATAAATTTATGCTGACTGTCAGAAAATGACTAGAATTGCAAAAAAATATAAATTGGCTCTATCATGCTAATAACCAATTAGTGATCGCACCTAGTGGCTTCCTACAGTCAGCCTGGCTCTGGTACCAAGCTTGTCACGACCGGTTTTTCAATAAAAATGTTTATTGAGAAACCAATCTTTTGAATCCAGTATGAGAAAAATCCTCCTTACCGGTAGACAAATTCTTGATACAATAAGCCAGTAGCATAAAATATATTACAGGGTCGAGCTACGGTTGCTCAACCAAATTATTACAAGCACGCCAATAATTATACATAATGGCGGACATGGCACAGTGGTGTGGAGGCATACTACTGACTCGAGGATAGGGCGGTGGTGAAAAAACACAGCGGGGAGTGAGATACATGACTCTAAAACTGGCATCTCATCGAGCGTCGAGGTGAGGCTCGATGAATTTATTTGGTAGCGGAAGCGGATATAATACAGTGACCAAATCCAGGGTCGCACGAGACTGACTGGGATTTCTCTAGGCGTCGGACTCGCTATCAAATTCTTCATCCATGAGATCGCCTTCGTCAGCATCTGGCCAAATCAACAAGCCAGGTGAGTACTATGAAAGTACTCGCAAGACAGTTTGGACGTAAGATATAACAAATGCATGCATGGATGCGTCATGAGTATATTAACAGTGGCACATTAATTCGTAAAAACAAGACAGGTAAAAAGGGGGTCGGCGGTAGTCCGCTCGGAAACCCAACAAAATAACTGTAAACCCAATCGGGTATCTGAAGCGACACCTCGATAGGAAAATAAATAAATAAATCACGCCGCAGTCGGGCGTCTGAGCGACGCCACATAAAGGGCTTTAAAAGAAATGCCACAGTCGGGCGTCTGAGTGACGCCACATAAAGGGCTTTAAAAGAAATGCCACAGTCGGGCGTCTGAGCGACGCCACATAAAGGGCTTTAAAAGAAATGCCACAGTCGGGTGTCTGAGCGACGCCACATAAAGGGCTTTAAAAGAAATGCCACAGTCGGGCGTCTGAGTGACGCCACATAAAGGGCTTTAAAAGAAATGCCACAGTCAGGCGTCTGAGCGACGCCACATAAAGGGCTTTAAAAGAAATGCCACAGCCGGACGTCTGAGCGACATCGCAGAAAGGGCTTTCATTGAAAGTAAAATATAACACTGCCACAGTCGGACGTCTGAGCGACATCACAGAAAGGGCTTTTATCGAAAGTAAATAATAACAATACCACAGTCGGACGTCTGAGCGACATCACAGAAAGGGCTTTTATTCACAAGTAAATAATACTCATAATAAATATTCAATTCATGAGAATAAACAGGTTAGTCCATCCACAGTAATAAACATTTAACCGGACTTAGCACTCATGTGATTCACCGGAGTCTCTGTCATCAAAACTGACATTTGTCAGGATAAGATAATACCGAACTTGGACATGGAGTAGATGATTCAAAGGAACATATGACTCTGCAGAGTTTGTACGAAATTTTTTCCCACAGCCAACGGATTTCCGTAGTCACGAAGGACTAGTTCCGTTTACGGTATTTCGGAAGAAAACACAGCTAACCAGTACACACCCATCCTACCTCTCGATGCTAGGAATCACCCTAGACATCATCCAAGAAAAACTTTTGAGACGGGGAGATCACAATCTCGAATAGCATGGGATCAAATTTATGTACGCGCGCTCTAAGGGGTGCCCCCCTCTCGGTCCCAACCGGAAATACCCATGCCCCCTGACCGGATGACTGGCTTTAATCCAGGGCCATGGAACCATCATCACGGCCTCTCCTTTTGGTGTGTACCAGGAAAGCGGTTTGCAACTTACTAAGCCATATTCCTTACGGAAAACATGTGGTAGTATAGGGAAGAGAATGGGAGGAACTGGACTGATACGGGTTGACACTGAAGTCATATAGCCTGGCATAAGACTGGCATGCTACAGCACTGCCATCTTACCCATCCTCAAGCCAACACATGGCCCTGCATACTCACATCCATCAACTTATGGACTTTCGGAACTCACTTGTCTCATTGTTGCATGTAACATGACATCCGTTGGCATGCTCATCAACATGCCATGAAACTACTTAATGCAAACATGCCAAAACAATCATCATATCAAAAGTTCAAACATGCTTGCCTGGTTCAGAGTAGTCGGAGCCTAGCTCGGTGAAGTTCGCGGTCCCGTCAGCTCCTTCGGTATCTACGGCATAAAGAAAATATACGCGCTATCATGAATACCGTGAGGTGCACAAAAATTTCTCCAAATTTTTTTCAAATAAATCTGATAAAAAACTAGACAAAATTTTAAGGAGAACAGAAAAAGAATCAATCAAAAATACTTTTCTGTTAAAAAGTTATAAGGGTTTTAGTCCAGGGCTCATCTGTAATGAAACAGAAAGTTCCCAGGGGCTAACTTATAAAAACAGAAAACGATTCGAATAAGAATGCGCCGGCCCAGCGGGAAAACGCATTTGGCAGAAGAAGTTTTCAGAAAACGGTTCGCTTAGAAAGGCCAGAGAGGCTGACAGGCGGGTCCCGCCCGTCAGGTTTGAATATTCAAACGGGGCGGCAGAGTTCGACGGTGCCCGAGAGCCGCGGTGGTCGCCGGCGGCGATCCACGTCGAGGCAGGGAGATCGGAGAGTACTTCCATGTTCAGGGCGCCATTCCGCGTCGATTGGTGGTGGTGGTGGTCGCCGGCGAGTACCACGTCGACGGCGAGCCTTGCTCTGGCGGATGGCGGTTCGGGTGGTCGAGGGCCTCGTCGGAGAGAGCTGCGAAGGCCAAATTGACGTTGGGGTTAGCTTACTGGGTGCTAGAGGAGGCTATAGACGAGATTTGGGCGCCGGGGACGGCCTCACCGGAACGAATCGAGCTGGTGGCCGAGGCGGATCGGGGCGGATGGAGTTGGGGGAGGAGACCTCCTCGAGGTCCTCCTGGTGGCTTGGCAGGGTCCTGGAGAGGTGCAGTGAAGGTGTGTGCTCGTGAGCGAGCTCGGGGTCCTTTTTATAGGCGATCCGAGGCGGTGGCCGTGAACGGGGATCTCCGGCGAAGGTTACGGCGGTGCAGAGCTTGGTCGGGGAGTTTAGGGAGTTTGGCGTTAGCGTGGAGGTCCACCGGTTCCATTTAGGTGCTAACCAAGCTTGGATTAGGGTGCTTTCGGCGAGCTCGACGGAACGGGGCGGCGCGGGCCCGTCGGCGGTAGGGAGCACGTTCCGTGCTTGCCGGGCCACGGCGATGGTGCCACGGGCGTGCGCTGGCATGGCAGGGACACGCGGAGAGCCAGGGGACGTTGGGCGGCGCCGGGTGGCGTGGCGAGCGGGCTCGGGCCCTCGCTGGCCGCCACGGGAGGCGCAGCCACCACAGAAGCTTCCAACACCGGCGAGGCTCGTCGCCACCGACACCTGTGCCCGTCCAAGGGGGCGTGCGGTGCTCTGGCCAGGGAGGAGAGGCCGTGCGCAACACGCCAGGGGCACTGGTGATGGATGACAAGTCACTGACGAAAAACGACATCGACTGAATTCTGAAAATCTGAATTTTTCTGAAAGTCTACGGAAACAGTGCCGGCCAAGTGTTCGACGAAATGATTTTGGCATCTAGGGATTTTTCCTTGAGCTGAAACTTGGTGGGATGGCCTCTCATTGCACCAGGAGGCTGCCTGAATTTTGGTGGAATTTTTAGAGAAGTGTAAATATGAATTTCACCAAATTTTTCAAATCTGGTCCAAACTTGCAGTGAGTGAAATTTGAAATTTTTGAAAAGAAGAAGAGTGGATCAAGATGGTTCTAGGTTGTGGGTACTAAGGACTATCCAGGGGAGTTGGTTTGGGATAAAAACTCAAAGGCAATGTGATACTTGCTTTGAAAATAACTTAAGCTCAAAATAATTGGCAGAAATGATTTGAGAGATAAAATAATTGAAATAAAATCAAAAACTTGTTTGGACTTGTTGAGCCAGAGAATTTAGATTGTTCAAAGATGGAGGGAGGGATTTTGAGAAGATTTACTATAGGGGACATGGTAAAACCATGGGTGGTTTTCAAGATAAGAAAAACCTCAAAATTCACAGAGTTCTTTTTATAAGAAAAAGAATAATTTCCAAAAATATATTTTGAGAAGGGAACCATTAGAGAAAGAGTTTTAAATGATCAAACACCATAGTTTCAAGAAGATACAAAAATAAAAATCCTTGCCAAAGAAGTTTTTAAGAGGAAGGTTTTCTGGAAAATTTTAAATGGCCTCTTTTCAAAAACCAAAAAGTTTTTGCTGAAAACCAAATAAAAATTTTGGAGTGTCACAGGGGGACTGGCGAAGGATGAGGTGACGATGCGCGTCGGGAATGGTTCCAAGGTCGATGTGATCGCCGTCAGCACGCTACCTCTACATTTACCTACGGGATTAATTTTATACCTCAATAATTGTTATTTAGTGCCAGCTTTGAGCATGAACATTGTATCAGGATCTCGTTTAATTCGAGATGGCTACTCATTTAAATCCAAGAATAATGGTTGTTCTATTTATATGAGAGATATGTTTTATGGTCATGCTCCCATGGTGAATGGTTTATTCTTAATGAATCTCGAGCGTAATGCTACACATATTCATAGTGTGAATACCAAAAGATGTAAGGTTGATAATGATAGTCCCACATACTTGTGGCACTGCCGCCTTGGTCACATAGGTGTCAAACGCATGAAGAAGCTCCATGCAGATGGACTTTTAGAGTCTCTTGATTACGAATCATTTGACACGTGCGAACCATGCCTCATGGGTAAAATGACCAAGACTCCGTTCTCAGGAACAATGGAGCGAGCAACCAACTTATTGGAAATCATACATACTGATGTGTGCGGTCCAATGAGTGTTGAGGCTCGCGGAGGCTATCGTTATGTTCTCACCCTCACTGATGACTTGAGTAGATATGGGTATGTCTACTTAATGAAACACAAGTCTGAGACCTTTGAAAAGTTCAAGGAATTTCAGAGTGAGGTTGAGAATCAACGTGACAGGAAAATCAAGTTCTTGCGATCAAATCGTGGGGGAGAATACCCGAGTCACGAATTTGGCACACACTTAAGAAAATGTGGAATAGTTTCACAACTCACGCTGCCTGGATCACCTCAGCGTAATGGCGTGTCTGAACGTCGTAATCGCACTCTATTAGATATGGTGCAATCTATGATGTCTCTTACCGATTTACCGCTGTCATTTTGGGGCTATGCTTTAGAGACTGCCGCATTCACTTTAAATATGGCTCCGTCGAAATCTGTTGAGATGACACCGTATGAATTATGGTTTGGGAAGAAACCTAAGCTGTTATTTCTGAAAGTTTGGGGATGCGATGCTTATGTCAAGAAACTTCAACCTGAAAAGCTCGAACCCAAATTGGAAAAATGCGTCTTCATAGGATACCTAAAGAAACTGTTGGGTATACCTTCTACCTCAGATCCGAAGGCAAGATCTTTGTTGCCAAGAATGGGTCCTTTCTAGAGAAAGAGTTTCTCTCGAAAGAAATAAGTGGGAGGAAAGTAGAACTAGATGAAGTATTGCCTCTTGAATCGGTAAGTGGCGCAGCTCAAGAAAATGTTCCTGAAGTGCCTGCACCGACTAGATAGGAAGTTAATGATGATGATCATGAAACTTCAGATCAAGTTACTACGAAACTTCGTAGGTCACGAGGACACGTTTCGCACCAGAGTCATACGGCAACCCTATCTTGGAAATCATGTTGTTAGACAACGGTGAACCTTCGAACTATGAAGAAGCGATGGCGGGCCCAGATTCCGACAAATGGCTGGAAGCCATGAAATCCGAGATAGGATCCATGTATGAAAACGAAGTATGGACTTTGACTGACTTGCCCGATGATCGGCGAGCCATAGAAAATAAAATGGATCTTTAAGAAGAAGACATATGCAGATGGTAATGTGACCATCTATAAAGCTCGGCTTGTCGCTAAGGGTTATCGACAAGTTCAAGGGGTTAACTATGATGAGACTTTGTCACCCGTAGCGAAGCTGAAGTCCGTCCGAATCATGTTAGCAATTGCCGCATTCTATGATTATGAGATATGGAAAATGAACGTCAAAACAGCATTCCTTAATGGTTTCCTTAAGGAAGAATTGTATATGATGCAGCCGGAAGGTTTTGTCGATCCTAAGAATGCTGACAAGGTGTGCAAGCTCCAACGCTCGATTTATGGGCTGGTGCAAGCATCTCGGAGTTGGAACATTCGTTTTGATGAGATGATCAAAGCGTTTGGGTTTATGCAGACTTATGGAGAAGCCTGCATTTACAAGAAAGTGAGTGGGAGCTCTGTAGCATTTCTCATATTGTATGTGGATGACATACTGTTGATGGGAAATGATATAGAATTCTTGGAAAGCATAAAGGCCTACTTGAACAAGTGTTTTTCAATGAAGAACCTTGGAGAAGCTGCTTATATATTAGGCATCAAGATCTATAGAGATAGATCGAGACGCCTCATTGGTCTTTCACAGAGCACGTACATTGACAAGATATTGAAGAAGTTCAAAATGGATCAGTCAAAGAAGGGGTTCTTGCCTGTATTGCAAGGTATGAGATTGAGCATGGCTCAATGCCCGACCACGGCAGAAGATAGAGAAAAGATGAGTGTCGTCCCCTATGCCTCAGCCATAGGGTCTATCATGTATGGTATGCTGTGTACCAGACCTGATGTAAACCTTGTTGTAAGTTTGGTAGGAAGGTACCAAAGTAATCCCGGCATGGAACATTGGACAACGGTCAAGAATATCCTGAAGTACCTGAAAAGGACCAAGGAAATGTTTCTCATTTATGGAGGTGACGAAGAACTCGTCGTAAAGGGTTACGTCGATGCTAGCTTCGACACAGATCTGGATGACTCTAAGTCACAAACCGGATACGTGTATATTTTGAATGGTGGGGCAGTAAGCTGGTGCAGTTGCAAGCAAAGCGTTGTGGCGGGATCTACATGTGAAGCTGAGTACATGGCAGCCTCGGAGGAAGCACAAGAAGCGGTCTGGGTGAAGGAGTTCATTACCGACCTAGGAGTCATACCCAATGCGCCGGGCCCGATGACTCTCTTCTGTGACAACACTGGAGCTATTGCCCTTGCCAAGGAGCCCAGGTTTCACAGGAAGACCAGGCATATCAAGCGTCGCTTCAACTCCATTCGTGAAAGTGTTCAAAATGGAGACATAGAGATTTGTAAAGTACATACGGACCTGAATGTAGCAGATCCGTTGACTAAACCTCTCCCTAGAGCAAAACATGATCAACACCAGAACTGCATGGGTGTTCAATTCATCACAATGTAACTAGAATATTGACTCTAGTGCAAGTGGGAGACTGTTGGAAATATGCCCTAGAGGCAATAATAAAATGGTTATTATTATATTTCATTGTTCATGATAATTGTCTATTGTTCATGCTATAATTGTGTTATCCAGAAATCATAATACATGTGTGAATACATAAACCACAACACGTCCCTAGTGAGCCTCTAGTTGACTAGCTTGTTGATCAAAGGATAGTCATGGTTTCCTTACTATGGACATTAGATGTCATTGATAGCGGGATCACATCATTAGGAGAATGATGTGATGGACAAGACCCAATCCTAAGCATAGCTCAAAGATCGTGTAGTTCGTTTGTTGTAGCTTTTCTGAATGTCAAGTATCATTTCCATAGACCATGAGATTGTGCAACTCTCGAATACCGTAGGAGTGCCTTGGGTGTGCCAAACGTCACAACATAACTGGGTGACTATAAATGTACATTACAGGTATCTCCGAAAGTGTCTGTTGGGTTGGCATGAATCGAGACTGGGATTTGTCACTCCGTATGACGGAGAGGTATCTCTGGGCCCACTCGGTAATGCATCGTCATAATGAGCTCAATGTGATCAAGTGGTTGATCACGGGATCATGCATTACGGTACGAGTAAAGTGACTTGCCGGTAATGAGACTGAACAAGGTATTGGGATACCAACGATCGAGTCTCGGTCATGTCTGCATGTCTTCCGAACCCGTAGGGTCTACACACTTAAGGTTCGGTGATGCTAGGGTTGTTAGGAACACTTGTATGTGATTAACGAATGTTGTTCGAAGTCCCGGATGAGATCCCGGATGTCACGAGGAGTTCCGGAATGGTCCAGAGGTAAAGATTTATATATGGGAAGTTGTCATACGGTCGCCGGAAAGGTTCGGGGGCATATCGGTATTGTACCGGGGCCCCTCCCCTCCCCTACACCTCTCCTCCTCCGTAAGAGCTTGGCGAAGCCCTGCCGGAGTACTGCAGCTTCACCACCACCACGCCGTCGTGCTGCTGTTGGAGCCCTCTTCCTCAACCTCTCCCTCCTCCTTGCTGGATCAAGGCGCGGGAGATGTCCTCGCTTCGTATGTGTGTTGAACGCGGAGGTGCCGTCCGTTCGGCGCTAGGATCTTCGGCGATTTGGATCACGACGAGTACGACTCCATCAACCTGTTCTCTTGAACGCTTCCGCTCGTGATCTACAAGGGTATGTAGATGCACTCCTCTCTCCCTCATTGCTAGATGACTGCATAGATTGATCTTGGTGATGCGTAGAAAATTTTAAAATTCTGCTACGTTCCCCAACAAAGCCTGCCCCCAAGACCCGCTCCCGCGCATCGACCAGATCGTCAACTCCACCGCCGAGTGCGACCTGCTGTGTTTCCTGGACGCATTCTCGGGTTACCACCAGATCAAGATGGCGGTGGAGGACGCGGAGAAGACGGCCTTCTTGACCCCGTGTGGGGTATACTACTACACCTGCATGCCGTTTGGGATATGCAATGCTGGGGCGACCTTCCAACGGCTGATGCACATCACCCTGGGCCAGCAGCTAGGGAGAAACTTTGAGGCCTATGTCGACGACATCGTGGTAAAATCTCGGGAGGCACAAACCCTCATTCGGGACCTGGAGGAGACTTTCACCAGCCTACGCCAGGTGAACCTGCGGCTCAACCCGGAGAAGTGCGTGTTTGGTGTCCCCTCCGGCAAGCAACTGGGCTTCCTCATGTAGCACAGGGGGATCGAGGCTAACCCGGAGAAGGTCAAGGCGATAGAAGACATGACCCCACCGCAAACTCTCAAGGAAATGCAGAAGCTCGCGGGCTGCGTGACCTTGCTGGGGCGCTTCATCTCCAAGCTGGGGGAGCGCGCCCTATCGTTCTTCAAGCTGATGAATAAGAAGGGCCCGTTTGAGTGGACCCCAGAGGCCGACCTGGCGTTTCAAGACCTCAAGAGATACTTGACCAGCCCTCCGGTGATGATAGCACCTCGTTCCCTCGAGCCCCTGGTGCTCTACCTGGCCGCCACGCCCCACTCAGCCAGCGCGGCGTTGGTGGCTGTCCGGGAGGAGCGCCAGGCCAAGAGCACGCCGTGCAATGCCGCACCTTCAGTCAGGATGGTGCGGCGCTGAGACGGCACCGCTAAAGCCACGACGACGCCCGCGGATGATCAGGCCCCACAAGACAGCATTTCTTGGCTTGTGGAGGCCCCGATGGGCGACCGAGCTCCTGAGGTCCCCCCACCTCAAGAGGCGCCATAACCTACCTAGGCCACAGGCTCCATCAACGCTCCCGCACTCGTTGAGCACCCAGTATACTTCGTCAGCATGGTGTTACGGGACGCAAGAGCATGATACCCCATGCCACAGAAGCTTTTGCTTGCACTCCTGGTGGCCTCACGCAAGCTGCGTCATTACTTCCAAGGCCACCCAATTAAGGTCGTCTCAGCCTACCCACTGGAGAGGGTGCTCCGGAGCCCCAACGCCACGGGAAGAGTCGCTGAGTGGAACATCAAACTGCAAGCATTTCAGCTGGAGTTCAGCACAACCAGGGTCATCAAGGGAGCCGCCCTCACCGACTTCGTGGCTGAATGGACCGATGCTCCGGGGCCCGAAGCAGGCGAGAGCCGATCCCTCTCGCCAGGAAGTGAAGCGCCAGATGGCTGGGTCATGTACTTCGACGGCGCTTTCGCACTCCAAGGTGCGGGGGCTGGCGTCGTGCTCATCTCGCCCACCCAAGACAAGCTATACTACGCTGTGCAGCTCTGCTTCCAGCGGGGCGGGAAGGTCTCCAACAACATCACATAATTCGAGGGATTGATCGCCAGCCTCAAGGCTGCAGCAGCCTTGGGGGTGAAGCGTCTCACCATCAAGGGCGACTCCCAGCTCCTCGTCAACTTCTCCAACAAGGTGTACGAGCCAAGGGACGAGCACATGGAGGCATACCTCGCGGAGGTGCGCAAGATGAAGAAGCAATTCTTGGGCCTGGAACTGCAGCATGTGCCACGTGGCACAAACAAGGAAGCCGATGAGATCTCAAGAGAGTGTCAAGGCGTCAGCCCCAAGAGCCGGGTGTCTTCGAAGAGCGGCTTTTTCAAGCCCTCGGCAGCCCTCTCGGCTGCGGAGCCTGCACCGCCCCAAGAGGAACTCCCCCAGCCACCAGCCTCGGGAGCCCCTGCCTGTGGCCCGACCTCAGGAGCACGCCTGCTCCTGGCACTCAAGCCTTAGGAGGGGTGCTGGACCGAGGAGTTCAGGGCATACCTAGTGCAAGGAACGCTGCCGGAGAAAGAGGAGGATGCGGAGCGCGTGGCCTGGCAAGGCATGTCATATTGCATCCAGGACGGTGAGCTGTACAGAAAACGACCAAATGATGTTTCCTTGTGATGCATCTCCAGGAAGCAGGGGAGCGAGCTGCTAGCCAACATACACGGCGGGAACTGCGGGCATCACTCGTCGTCGCGCACCCTGGTTGGCAAGGCGTTACGTAGCGGGTTCTACTGGCCCACGACACTCAACGATGCAACCGAGCTGGTAAGGTCCTGCAAGGCCTGCCAGTTCCATGCGAAGCAAATCCACCAGCCGGCCCAGGGCCTCTAGACTATCCCACTCTCATGCCCATTCGCGGTCTGGGGGCTGGATATCCTAAGTCCGTTCCCTCGAGCGCCCGGGGCTACCACTACCTCTATGTCGCCATCGACAAGTTCACCAAGTGGGCAGAGGTGGAAGCCGTCTGCACCATCCCAGCCAGGTCGGCAGTTAAGTTCATCAAGGGCCTCATGAGCCGGTTTGGGGTCCCTAACCGCATCATCACCGACAATGGTTAACACTTAACTAGCAATCTCTTTAAGACAAATTGTGCTAACCTTGGAATGCAGATATGCTACTCCTCAGTGGCACACCCCAGGAGCTATGGCCAAGCCGAGCGTGCCAACGCAGAGGTCCTGAGAGGCCTCAAGACCAGGTCCTTCAAAAAGAGGTTCGAGGCCTACGGTAGGGGCTGGCATGATGAGCTCCAGTCTGTGTTATAGTCCATCCGCACCACCGCCACCAAGCCAACAGGCGAGACCCCATTCTTCCTCGTCTACGAAGCTGAAGCAGTTCTCCTCACGAGGTCAAGCATCGCTCCGCACGGGTCCTGGCGTTTGACGAGGCATGTCAGGACACCATGCGGGGGATGGACCTCATGCTGGGGGAGTAACGCCGCCGTCAAGCCTCGCTCCGGGCGGCGAGATACCAGCAGGTGCTGCGATGGTACCACTGCCGCAGCGTCCGCTTCAGGACGCTTGAGGTGGGCGATGATGTCTACTACACAACCTTCTTCTTGTAGACGTTGTTGGGCCTCCAAGTGCAGAGGTTTGTAGGACAGTAGCAAATTTCCCTCAAGTGGATGACCTAAGGTTTATCAATCCGTGGGAGGCGTAGGATGAAGATGGTCTCTCTCAAACAACCATGCAACCAAATAACAAAGAGTCTCTGGTGTCCCCAACACACCCAATACAATGGTAAATTGTATAGATGCACTAGTTCAGCGAAGATATGGTGATACAAGTGCAATATGGATGGTAGATAAAGGTTTTTTTAATCTGAAAATATAAAAACAGCAAGGTAACTAATGATAAAAGTGAGCGTAAACGGTATTGCAATGCTAGGAATAAAGGCCTAGGGTTCATAATTTCACTAGTGCAAGTTCTCTCAACAATAATAACATAATTGGATCATATAACTACCCCTCAACATGCAACAAAGAGTCACTCCAAAGTCACTAATAGCGGAGAACAAATGAAGAGATTATTGTAGGGTACGAAACCACCTCAAAGTTATTCTTTCTGATCAATCTATTCAATAGTTCGTACTAGAATAACACCTTAAGATACAAATCAACCAAAACCCTAATGTCACCTAGATACTCCAATGTCACCTCAAGTATCCGTGGGTATGATTATACGATATGCATCACACAATCTCAGATTCATCTATTCAACCAACACAAAGAACTTCAAAGAGTGCCCCAAAGTTTCTACCGGAGAGTCAAGACGGAAACGTGGGCCAACCCCTATGCATAAGTTCACGAGGTCACAGAACTCGCAAGTTGATCACCAAAACATACATCAAGTGGATCACATGATATCCCATTGTCACCATAGATAAGCACGTGCAGGACATACATCAAGTGTTCTCAAATCCTTAAAGACTCAATCCGATAAGATAACTTCAAAGGAAAAAAACTCGATTCATCACAAGAGAGTAGAGGGGGAGAAACATCATAAGATCCAAATATAATAGCAAAGCTCGCGATACATCAAGATCGTGCCGACTCAAGAACACGAGAGAGAGAGAGAGAGATTAAACACATAGCTACTGGTACATACCCTCAGCCCCGAGGGTGAACTACTCCATCCTCGTCATGGAGAGCGCCGGGATGATGAGGATGGCCACTGGAGAGGGATTCCCCCCTCCAGCAGGGTGCCGGAACGGGTCTAGATTGGTTTTCGGTGGCTACGGAGGCTTCTGGCGGCGGAACTCCTGATCTAGGTTATTTTCTGGAGGTTTCTGTATTTGTAGGAATTTTTGGCGTAGGTCTCACGTCAAGAAGGTGCCCGAGTCGTCCACGAGGTAGGCCCATGCGCTCGGGGGTGGGGGGGGGGGGTGGGCGTGCGCCCCACCCTCATGGACGGCGCGGGACTCTTCTAGCCCAACTCTTTTACTCTGGGGTCTTCTTTTGGTCCATAAAAATCGTCAAAAATTGGCATGCCAATTGGATTCCGTTTGGTATTCCTTTTCTGTAAAACGCAAAACAAGGAAAAAAACAGAAACTGGCACTGGGCTCTAGGTTAATAGGTTAGTCCCAAAAATCATATAAAATAGCATATAAATGCATACAAAACATCCAAGGTTGATAATATAATAGCATGGAACAATAAAAAATTATAGATACGTTGGAGACATATCAAGCATCCCCAAGCTTAATTCCTGCTCGTCCTCGAGTAGATAAATGATAAAAACAGAATTTTTGATGTGGAATGCTACCTAACATATTTATCAATGTAATCTTCTTTTATTGTGGCAAGAATATTCAGATCCATAAGATTCAAGACAAAAGTTTAATGTTGACATAAAAACAATAATACTTCAAGCATACTAACCAAGCAATTATGTCTTCTCAAAATAACATGGCCAAATAAAGCTTATCCCTACAAAATCATATAGTTTGGCTATGCTTAATTTTCGTCACACAAAAATGCTCCCATCATGCACAACCCTGATGACAAGCCAAGCAACGGTTTCATACTTTAGTACTCTCAAACTTTTTTCAACTTTCACGCAATACATGAGCGTGAGCCATGGATATAGCACTATGGGTGGAATAGGATATGATGATGGAGGTTATGTGGAGAAGACAAAAAAGGATTAAGTCTCACATCGACGCGGCTAATCAACGGGCTAGGGAGATGCCCATCAATTGATACCAATCCAAGGAGTAGGGATTGCCATGCAATGGATGCACTAAAGCTATAAATGTATGAAAGCTCAACAAAAGAAACTAAGTGGGTGTGCATCCAACTTGCTTGCTCATGAAGACCTAGGGCATTTGAGGAAGCCCATTGTTGGAATATACAAGCCAAGTTCTATAATGAAAAATTCCCACTAGTATATGAAAGTGACAAAATTAGAGACTCTCTATCATAAAGATCATGGTGCTACTTTGAAGCACAAGTGTGGTAAAAAGGATAGTAGCATTGCCCCTTCTTTTTTTTGGCCTTTGTTTTTATTTATTTATTTGTCCTTTCTTTTTTTTCTTTTTTTCGGGACAATGCTCTATTAATTATGATCATCACACTTCTATTTATTTACAACTCGAAGATTACAACTCGATACTAGAACAAAATATGACTCTATATGAATGCCTCCAGCGGTGTACCTGGATGGGCAATAAATCAAGAGTGACATGTATGAAAAATTATGCATGGTGGCTTCGCCACAAATACGATGTCAACTACATGATCATGCAAGGCAATATGACAATGATTAAGAGTGTCATAATGAACGGAACGGTGGAAAGTTGCATGGCAATATATCTCGGAATGGCTATGGAAATGCCATAATAGGTAGGTATGGTGGCTGTTTTGAGGAAGATATAAGGAGGTTTATGTGTGACAGAGTGTATCATATCAAGGGGTTTCGATGCACCGGCGAAGTTTGCACCAACTCTCGAGGTGAGAAAGGGCAATGCACAGTACCGAAGAGGCTAGCAATGATGGAAGGGTGAGAGTGCGTATAATCCACGGACTCAACATTAGTCATAAAGAACTCACATACTTATTGCAAAAATCTACAAGTCATCGAAAACCAAGAACTATGCGCATGCTCCTAGGGGGATAGATTGGTAGGAAAAGTACATCGCTCGTCCCCGATCGCCACTCATAAGGAAGGCAATCAAAGAAACACCTCATGCTTCAAATTTGTCACACAATGGTTACCATATGTGCATGCTACAGGACTTGCAAGCCTCAACACTAGTATTTCTCAAATTCACAATTACTCAACTAGCATGACTCTAATATCACCATCTTCATATCTCAAAACAATCATCAAGTATCAAACTTCTCATAGTATTCATTGCACTTTATATGAAAGTTTTTATTATATCCCTCTTGGATACCTATCATATTAGGACTAGTTTCATAACCAAAGCAAATTACCATGCTGTTCCAAAATACTCTCAAAATAATATAAGTGAAGCATGAGAGTTCATCTATTTCTTCAAAATAAGACCACCGCCATGCTCTAAAAGGATTTAAGTGAAGCACTAGAGCAAACGACAAACTACTCCGAAAAATATAAGTGAAAATCAATGAGTAGTTGAATAATTATGTAACTATGTGAAGACTCTCTAACATTTAAGAATTTCAGATCTTGGTATTGTATTCAAATAGCAAGCAAAAGAAAATAAAATAAAATGACGCTCCAAGCAAAACACATATCATGTGGTGAATAAAAATATAGCTCGAAGTAAAGTTATCGATGAATGAAGATGAAAGAGGGGATGCCATCCAGGGCATACCCAAGCTTAGGCTCTTGGTTGTCCTTGAATATTACCTTGGGGTGCCTTGGGCATCCCCAATATTAGGCTCTTGCCACTCCTTATTCCATAGTCCATCGAATCTTTACCCAAAACTTGAGAACTTCACAACACAAAACTTAACGGAAAACTCGTAAGCTCCGTTAGTATAAGAAAATAAATCACCAATTTTGGTACTGTTGTGAACTAATTCTAAATTCATATTGGTGTAATATCTACTGTATTCCAACTTCTCTACGGTTCATACCCTCAGATACTACTCATAGATTCATCAAAATAAGCAAACAACACAATGAAAACAGAATCGGTCAAAAACAGAACAATCTGTAATAATCTGTATCAAACGTATACTTCTGTAACCCCAAAAATTCTGAAATAAAGTGGTGGACTTGAGTAATTCGTCTATTAATCATATGCAAAAATAATCAACCTAAACACTCTGTCCAGTAAAAAATGGCAGCTAATCTCGTGAGCGCAAAATTTCTGTTTTTTACAGCAAGACCGCAAAGACTTCACCCAAGTCTCCCCAAAGGTTCTACTTGGCACAAACACTAATTAAAACATAAAACCACATCTAAACAGAGGCTAGATGAATTATTTATTACTAAACATTAACAAAAATCAAATAACAAAAATAAAATTGGGTTGCCTCCCAACAAGCGCTATCGTTTAACGCCCCTAGCTAGGCATGATGATTTCAATGATGCTAACATAAAAGATAAGAATTGAAACATAAAGAGAGCATCATGAGGAATATTAATGGAACATTTAAGTCTAACCCACTTCCTATGCATAGGGATTTTGTGAGCAAACAATTTATGGGAACAAGAATCAACTTGCATAGGAAGGTAAAGCAAGCATAACTTTAAAACTTTAAGCACATAGAGAGGAAACTTGATATTATTGCAACTCCTACAAGCATATATTCCTCCCTCATAATATTTTTCAGTAGCGTCATGAATGCATTCAACAATATAACCATCACATAAAGCATTCTTTTCATGATGCACAAGCATATAATTTTTATTACTCTCCACATAAGCAAATTTCTTCTCATGAATAGTAGTGGGAGCAAACTCAACAAAATAACTATCATGTGAGGCATAATCCAATTGAAAATTAAAATCATGATGACAAGTTTCATGGTTATCATTGTTCTTTATAGCATACATGTCATCACAATAATCATGATAGATAGCAACTTTTTTCTCATAATCAATTGGAACCTCTTCCGAAATAGTGGATTCATCACTAAATAAAGTCATGACCTCTCCAAATCGACTTTCATAAATATCACAATAAGATTCAACACCCTCCAAAATAGTGGGATCATTACTTCCTAAAGTTGACATTCTTCCAAACCCACTTTCATCAATATAATCATCATAAATAGGAGGCATGCTATCATCATAATAAATTTGCTCATCAAAACTTGGGGGACAAAAAATATCATCTTCATCAAACATAACATCCCCAAGCTTGTGGCTTTGCATATCATTAGTATCATGGGTATTCAAAGAATTCATAATAACAACATTGCAATCATGCTCATCATCCAAAGATCTAGTGCCAAACATTTTAATACATTCTTCTTCTAACACTTTGGCACAATTATCGGAATCCTTATTTTCACGAAAGAAATTAAAAAGATGAAGCATATGAGGCAACCTTAATTCCATTTTTTGTAGTTTTCTTTTATAGACTAAACTAGTGATAAAACAAGAAACAAAAAGATTCGATTGCAAGATCTAAAGATATACCTTCAAGCGCTAACCTCTCCGACAACAGCGCCGGAAAAGAGCTTGATGTCTACTACACAACCTTCTTCTTGTAGACATTGTTGGGCCTCCAAGTGCAGAGATTTGTAGGACAGTAGCAAATTTCCCTCAAGTGGATGACCTAAGGTTTATCAATCCGTGGGAGGCATAGGATGAAGATGGTCTCTCTCAAACAACCCTGCAACCAAATAATAAAGAGTCTCTTGTGTCCCCAACACACCCAATACAATGGTAAATTGTATAGGTGCACTAGTTCGGCGAAGAGATGGTGATACAAGTGCAATATGGATGGTAGATAAAGGTTTTGTAATCTGAAAATATAAAAACAGCAAGGTAACTAATGATAAAATTGAGCGTAAACGGTATTGCAATGCTAGGAAACAAGGCCCAGGGTTCATACTTTCACTAGTGCAAGTTTTCTCAACAATAATAACATAATTGGATCATATAACTTTCCCTCAACATGCAACAAAGAGTCACTCCAAAGTCACTACTAGTGGAGAACAAACGAAGAGATTATTGTAGGGTATGAAACCACCTCAAAGTTATTCTTTCTGATCGATCTATTCAAGAGTTCGTACTAGAATAACACCTTAAGATACAAATCAACCAAAACCCTAATGTCACCTAGATACTCCAATGTCACCTCCAGTATCCGTGGGTATGATTATACGATATGCATCACACAATCTCAGACTCATCTATTCAACCAACACAAAGAACTTCAAAGAGTGCCCCAAAGTTTCTACCAGAGAGTCAAGACGGAAATGTGTGCTAACCCCTATGCATAAGTTCACGAGGTCATGAAACTCGCAATTTTATCACCAAAACATACATCAAGTGGATCACATGATATCCCATTGTTACCACAGATAAGCACGTGCAAGACATACATCAAGTGTTCTCAAATCCTTAAAGACTCAATCCGATAAGATAACTTCAAAGGGAAAAACTCGATTCATCACAAGAGAGTAGAGGGGGAGAAACATCATATGATCCAAATACAATAGCAAAGCTCGCGATACATCAAGATCGTGCTGACTCAAGAACACGAGAGAGAGAGAGAGATATCAAACACATAGCTACTGGTACATACCCTCAGCCCCGAGGGTGAACTACTCCCTCCTCGTCATGGAGAGCGCCGGGATGATGAAGATGGCCACCGGAGAGGGATTCCCCCTCCGGCAGGGTGCCGAAACGGGTCTAGATTGGTTTTCGGTGGCTACGGAGGCTTCTGGCGATGGAACTCCCGATCTAGGTTATTTTCTGGAGGTTTCTATATTTATAGGAATTTTTGGTGTAGGTCTCACGTCTAGAAGGTGCCCG
>NC_041388.1:549089951-549140284 GCF_002162155.2 Triticum dicoccoides | reverse complement strand
TGGGCACGCCCCCACCCTCGTGGACGGCCTGGGACTCTTCTGGCCCAACTCTTTTACTCCGGGGTCTTCTTTTGGTCCATAAAAAACCGTCAAAAAATGGCACGTCAATTGGACTCCGTTTGGTATTCCTTTTCTGTAGAACTCAAAAACAAGGAAAAAATAGAAACTGGCACTGGGCTCTAGGTTAATAGATTAGTCCCAAAAATCATATAAAATAGCATATAAAAGTATATAAAACATCCAAGGTTGATAATATAATAGCATGGAATAATCAAAAAGTATAGATACGTTGGAGACGTATCAGACGATCTTATCCTGAGGAGGGTGCTCTCCAGGCAAGGGCTGTATAAGCTCTCACCTATGTGGCAGGGCCCGTTTAGGATTGCCCGTGTCTCTAGGCCTGGCGCCGCGCGCCTGGAGACGCAGGACGGGATCCCCATCCAAAATGCCTGGAACATCTAGCACCTCCGGAAGTTCTACCCATGAAGCAAGGCCCAGTGCCTGTGAAGGTCTCTGCTCGTGACACTCTCACGTAATAATGAGTGGGGATGTACACGCCCCACAGTCTCCGGAGTGCCTCCCTTGGGCCTCAGGGGCTCCCTCCCACGTCCTAGTGGCAGCACTTAGCTCCGCGCTGGTGAGAAGACTAGACTTGGTGCCGGACGCGGTTGTTCATTTGCTTTCTGTAGTTGGCTTGCACCCCTTTTTTAATGGAATTTGAAGTTCTGGCATTCTCGATGGCTTGGTTGAATCCCCTCTTCTCTCCGATTCTTCTCCCGGTTCTTTGTTTTGCGCCAGGGAGGACGGCAGTTGCCCGACGCTCTCCCTCGCGCGCCTCGCGAGGGGGCTGGACAGGTGTGCGTGCGTGCGCGCTCCCCTGGTCTCCGCGAGGCGCCCTCGATTGAGCTTGTGATCGGCGCACCCCTTTTTCAAGTCCGTGCCCCACGGGTACCGCGTTGTGGTGCGCTAGGCCATGATCAGCCCATGCCTGAGGCCTCACGCAAGGTGGGATAAGGATTTCCTAACGAATTTCCGTAGCTTCGTGATGTCGCCCGAGTCGGCAGCAAGGAAGCCCCGCCAGATGTTGGGAGGCGCGCACCCTCACATCATGGAAGCTACCTGCGATGTATCAAGCTAAGTATCCCTCCACGCCTGCATAAAGCACAGATTCCACAACACAACCCGGAAACTATAAACATAGCACAAAGCAGCATAAGCACTATGGTTCATTATAGGCCCTCGCGGGGACCCATACTTGTTTCTTGTAATACATGAGGAAAGGAAAGGGCAGGAAAAAGCAGCTCCTACGACGCGGCTGCTCACGAGGATCGGCCCCCAGCGCCTCCCCGGACTCAGCCGAAGTCCTCCTCGCACTTCATTGGGGCGTGGCAACGGGACGACCCGTCACCATCCTCGAAGCGAGCCCGACGACGTGGCGGCTGGTCGTAGCCGCCGCTGGTGGAGCTTTCACCGGAGAAGGAGACGCCTTTGCCGGATGAGCCACGGCCGTTTCCAATGGAGAGTTCACCCTCATCCTCATCACGGCCGTTGCCAAGGCCGAGCACTTCGTCACCATCGCTATCTTCAGGGCAGCACCCGGCGTGGCGACTGTCTTCCCCGAACACCCTCACGAAGAGGGTCGCGGCACCGTTGTACTTAAAGTGGAGGGTGCACTGCCTGCTCAGACCGCACGCGGGGGCAAACGTCTGCCAGCCATGGGCTAGGGTTACGTTTCCCGCGATGGAGACATCCACCGCGACCCACGAAGCCTTGCTGCAGCAGTCGTCGGCCTGCAGCTAGAGGCCTCGAGGACCCGTGGCCGGCAGCTCGCCGGCAAAGGAGCACAGAAGCTGAAGCCAGGTACCAGTCGGGTTCTCCGACCACACGACGAACTCCGGCAGCACCTCTGCCGAGTGGAAGCGCGGTCGGGGAGGCCGAGCGACCATGGCGCGCCTCCCTTCATGGGCGGGGCTGCCACGTCTCAGGCGGCTCCCACCGTCACCGCCAGGGACAGCACCGGACCCTGAGGAAGTTCGTCTGCGCCCACAAGGGACCACAGCGGGGGTTGTGGCATGCTTGGGGGGCGACCATGCCCCTCTTAGGCGGTGGTGAGCCGGGCCCCTCCTGGCGAGCCTTCCCCTTCTCTGCGGCCGAGAACCTTTTTGTCGGCGCCATGAGTGTCGCAGCAAGGAGGAAGAAGAAGAAGCGGGTGGAATGGAGGAAGAAATGAGTGACGGGGGCTCCGCCCCCTCCTCATTTATAACCAAAAGGAGGCCAACCGCCGGCCTCCACGATCGCAGGTAAGGATGGATTTTCTGCATGCAGTAGGGACTTGTCAAGACGAACGGTTGCCGAGGCAACATGGGGAATTGGAGACACCCACGCCCTATCAATCGCCACACGTCAATCAAGGCCGTAGGAGGTTGGGGTCTGCGACGCTCCGCACTTGCCCTTTGGCTTCGCCTCGAAGCCAAGTCTGAGGCGCCTTGGGCTCGGGGGCTACTGTCGGCGTCCTGGGAACATGGGTACCCAGACTTGCCTGCCTGTGGCCCACGGCATGGCTCTACCAGCGTCCTAGTATGGCCCATCTTCGTCAGCAACCACTCAAGACCCTCACGAGGGGCCAAGCCTCGCGAGGCGGACGACACAAGACCTCCTCTGGGGCAGCCTAGACGACACAAGACCTCCTCTGGGGCAGCCTCACTAGGCTGGCCCCCGAGGAGCAGAGATATCATGGTAGGGGGCACCTCACGAGGTTCACATGACGTGAGCCGTGACGACCGAAGCCAAGCGGGCGTAGAGTGCCAGTTTCCTCTTTGGTGCTAAAGAGGAAGGCGCAGACGAGGAGTCCCGAGGTGTCAAGCAAAGGTTTCCATATCGGTGCAATGAGACCAAGACCAGCAGGACGGCAGGACGGAGGTCACCACGGAGCCCACAACTGCATCACCACCAGAGCCTTTGGCAGGCAAAGACCACCTTTTGTTAGGATAACTTGTACCAGTTGTCTCCCTTCAAAATTGGCCGTTGTGGGATCCCTTCCCGCCTAACATTTGGGAAGAGGACCATGTCCTCTATAAATTGGACTAGCCACCACCGTAGTCGAGGATCGGTTCATCTTGGATCGGATCCACTCCACCAAGGTCATCTCACCAGCTCATCGAGCGCAAGAACACCTCTCCTCAGGAGGTTGTTCATCCACTATATTGGTTCATCCTTAGCCCACGAGGCAATCCACCACACCACACTGGACTAGTGTATTACACCACAACGGTGGCTCGAACAAGTATAAACCCTCGTGTCTCTTGTTCCTTGGGTTCGGCGAGCTAGGCTTTGAGATCATTGTAAGAGCGAGCTAGGAAGATAGAGATCTTCGTGCACACCCTAGAGTTTGAACCTCAAGGGTTTGCCGGAATCCCGAATCCGAGATAGTTGCGAGAGCGAGCTAGGAAGAGAGAGAGATCTTCATGCGCACCCCATAGTTGGAACCTCAAGGGTTCGGGGTTCCGGCAAACCCTTGAGGTTCGAACTCTAGGGTGCACACGAAGATATCTCTCTTCCTAGCTCGCTCTCGCAACGATCTCAAAGCCTAGCTCGCCGAACCCAAGGAATAAGAGACACGAGGGTTTATACTGGTTCGGGCCACCGTTGTGGCGTAATACCCTACTCCAGTGTGGTGTGGTGGATTGCCTCGTGGGCTAAGGAGGAACCAGTACAGTGGATGAACAGCCTCCTGAGGAGAGGTGTTCTTGCACTCGATGAGCTGGTGAGATGGCCTTGGTGGAGTGGATCCGATCCAAGATGAGCCGATCCACGATTACAGTAGTGGCCAGTTGATATGTCTCCAACGTATCTACTTTTCCAAACATTTTTGCCCTTGTTTTGGACTCCAACTTGCATGATTTGAATGGAACTAACCCGGACTGACGTTGTTTTCAGCAGAATTGCCATGGCGTTATTTTTGTGCAGAAATAAAAGTTCTCGAAATGACCTGAAAATCAACGGAGATTATTTTCGGAATATATAAAAATACCGGCGAAAAGATCCATGTCAGGGGGCCCACACCCTGTCCACGAGGGTGGGGGTGCGCCTACCCCTTGGGCGCGCCCCCTGCCTCGTGGGCCCCCTGATGCTCCACTGACGTCCATCTTGACTCCATATATTCGTGTTCGAGGAGAAAAAAAATAAAGGAGAAGTATTCATCGCGTTTTATGATATGGAGCCACCGCCAATCCCTAAACTCTCTCGGGGGGGCTGATTTGGAGTCCGTTCGGGGCTCCAGAGAGGGGAATCCGTCGCCATCGTCATCATCAACCTTCTACCATCACCAATTTCATGATGCTCACCATCATGCGTGAGTAATTCCATCATAGGCTTGCTAGACAGTGATGGGTTGGATGAGATTTATCATGTAATCGAGTTAGTTTTGTTAGGGTTTGATCCCTAGTATCCACTATGTTCTTAGATTGATGTTGCAATGACTTTGCTATGCTTAATGCTTGTCACTAGGGCCCGAGTGCCATGATTTCAAATCTGAACCTATTATGTTTTCATGAATATATGTGAGTTCTTGATCCTATCTTGCAAGTCTGTAGTCACCTATTATGTGTTATGATCCATTAATCCCGAAGTGACAATAATCGGGATACTTATCGGTGATGACCGTAGTTTGAGGAGTTCATGTATTCACTATGTGTTAATGCTTTCGTCCAGTACTCTATTAAAAGGAGGCCTTAATATCCATTAGTTTCCAATAGGACCCCGCTGCCACGGGAGGGTAGGACAAAATATGTCATGCAAGTTCTTTTCCATAAGCATGTATGACTATATTCGGAATACATGCCTACATTACATTGATGAACTGAAGCTAGTTCTGCGTCACCCTATGTTATAACTGTTGCATGATTGATCGCATACGACATAATTATCCATCACTGATCCATTGCCTACGAGCTTTTCACATATTGTTCTTCACTTATTTACTTTTCCGTTGGTACTGTTACAATCACTATAAAACCAAAAATATTACTTTTGCCACTGTTACCACTACTATCATATTACTTTGCTACTAAACACTTTGCTGCAGATAGTAAGTTTCCATGTGTGGTTGAATTGACAACCCAACTGCTAATACTTGAGAATATTCTTTGGCTCCCCTTGTGTCGAATCAATAAATTTGGGTTGAATACCCTACCCTCGAAAACTGTTGCGATCCCCTATACTTGTGGGTTATCAAGACTATTTTCTGGCGCCGTTGCCGAGGAGCATAGCTCCATTCTTTGAGTCACTTGGGATTTATATCTGCTGATCACTATGAAGAACTTGAAAGATCAAAGAACCAAGATTTTTCCCTCAACTACGAGGGGAGGTAAGGAACTGCCATCATGCTCTGCACTTGATTCACCTTCTATTTTGAGTAAACTTGCGACACCTACTCCTGCTATTCATTCTGATATGTCGCATGTTATTGATGATGCCACTTCTGCTTTGCATGATACTTATGATGAAACTACTTCTATGCTTGATAATACTATGCCACTAGGTGAATTTCTTGATAAACAACTTGCTACGGTTAGAGAGAATGAAATTATTGAAACTGATAATATTGATGAAATTGATGATAAAGATTCTCCCCCTAGATATGAATTTCCTATTGTTCCTATGGGTTATGTTATGGATGAAGAAACTGCTAGAGACTTCTTAGTTTGCAATGATAGATCTGATCTTAAGAAATTATTAGCTAAGCTTAAAGAAAAGTCTTTAAATGCTAGAATGAAATATGACCCTGCTTTTGCTACTTCACCTATGTTTATTACTGATAAGGATTATGATTTCTCTATCGATCCTGAGTTAATTACTTTGGTTGAATCTGATCCTTTCTATGGTTATGAATCTGAAACTGTTGTGGCACATCTTACTAAATTAAATGATATAACCACCCTGTTTACACTTGATGAGAAAACTCACTATTACTTTATCCTTAAGTTGTTTCCGTTCTCATTAAAGGGTGATGCTAAAACATGGTTTAATTCTCTTGATCCTGGTTGTGTGCGTAGTGCCCGGGATATGATTTATTACTTCACTGCTAAATATTTCCCCGCTCAGAAGAAACAAGCTGCCTTAAGGGAAATATACAATTTTGTGCAAATTGAAGAAGAGAGTCTCCCACAAGCTTGGGGAGCTTCTCCAATTACTTAATTCTTTGCATGATCTTCCTCTCAAGAAAAATGAAATACTTGATATCTTTTATAATGGACTAACTGATGCTTCTAGAGACCACCTGGATAGTTGTGTTGGTTGTGTTTTCAGGGAAAGAACTGTTGATCAAGCTGAATTGTTATTGAATAATATGTTGAGTAATGAAAATGATTGGACACTTCCTGAACCAACTCCTAAGCCAACTCCGAAGAAAAGGGGTATTCTATTTCTCAGTCCTGAAGATATGCAAGAGGCAAAGAAATCTATGAAATAAAAGGGTATTAAAGCTAAAGATGTTAAGAATTTACCACCTATTGAATAAATACATGGTCTGGATAACCCGACACAGGTAGTAAAGGTAAATTCTCTCTATAGATTTGATGAAGGTGATATTCCTCGTAATAAGTCTGCTAGCCAATGCTTAGATGAGTTTGATAATTTTATTGTTAAACAAGAAAACTTCAATGCTTATGTTGGTAGACAATTGAAACGCAATGCTGATATGCTTGAACACTTGAGTGATTATATGTCTAGAGTTAAAGGTGAACTTAAAATTATTAGTAAACATGCTTCTATGGTTACCACTCAAGTAGAACAAGTGCTTAAGGCTCAGAATGATTTTCTCAGTGAATTAAATAATAAGAAGAGTGATAATGCTGTTAGAGTTATGACTAGAGGGGGTAAAATGACTAAGGAACCTTTGTATCCTAAGGGCCACCCTAAGAGAATTGACCAAGATTCCCAGAGAACTAATGTTGATGCACCTAGTTCTTCTAAGGGGAAGAAAAAGAAAAATGATAGGACTTTGCATGCTTCTAGTGAACCTGCTGTTGACACACCTGAGAATCCCAATGATATTTTTATTTCTGATGCTAAAACACAATCTGGTAATGAACATGAACCTAGTGATAATGTTAATGATGATGTTCATGTTGATGCTCAACCTAGCAATGATAATGATGTAGAGATTGAACATGCGGTTGATCTTGATAACCCACAATCAAAGAATCAACGTTATGATAAGAGAGACTTCGTTGCTAGGAAGCATGGTAAGGAAAGAGAACCATGGGTTTAGAAGCCCATGCCTTTTCCTCCTAAACCATCCAAGAAAAAGGATGATGAGGATTTTGAGCGCTTTGCTAAAATGATTAGACCTATCTTTTTGCGTATGCGTTTGACTGATATGCTTAAAATCAACCCTTATGCTAAATACATGAAGGATATTGTTACTAATAAAAGAAAGATAGCGAAAGCTGAAATTTCCACCATGCTTGCTAATTATACTTTTAAGGGTGGAATACCAAAGAAACTAGGAGATCCAGGAGTACCAACTATATCATGCTCCATTAAAAGAAACTACGTTAAAACTTCTTTATGTGATCTTGGAGCCGGCGTTAGTGTTATGCCTCTATCTTTATATCGTAGACTTGATTTGAATAAGTTGACACCTACTGAAATATCTTTGCAACTGGCTGATAAATCAACTGCTATACCTGTCGGTATTTGTGAGGATGTGCCTCTTGTGGTTGCAAACATTACTATTTTAACGGACTTTGTTATTCTTGATATTCCCGAGGATGATAGTATGTCGATTATCCTTGGTAGACCCTTTTTGAATACTACAGGGGCTGTTATTGATTGCAACAAAGGCAATGTCACTTTTCATGTCAATGGTAATGAGCATACGGTACACTTTCCGAGGAAACAACCTCAAGTCCACAGTATCAATTCTATTGGAAAAATTTGAACAATCACTATTGGAGGTTTTGAATTTCCTATTCCTACTATCAAGAAGAAATATGATATTCTTATTGTTGGGGACATGCATATCCCCGTTGGGGTCACATAGTGTTATTCGAAAATTCTCCGGTTTCATGTTATTCCTTTTGATGAGCATGAGATGGATGAAGTTAGAAAGCACAATCTTCTGTACCCTCCTTTTACTTTTTGTTATTTATATTAAATAAAGCAAAAATAGTATTTTCTGTCTGTTTTCTGAATTATCCTTGCAATAAAAAATACCCCAAAAATAAAAGTTCTCCAAATGCCCTGAAAATGAAATATGATTTTTTTCTAGAATATTTAAGGATTTTGGGCACCGAGAACACAGCAGGGGGAGCAGCCACGTGCCCACAAGGGTGGAGGGCGCGCCCACCCCCTGGGCGTGCCCCCCTGCCTCGTGGACCCCATGTGGGTCCCCTCCACTTATCCTTGCACCCACACGCTTCGTCTTGCTCCAGAAAAAATCATCCACCAGCTCAAACCCGTGTTCTAGCTCATCTTGCTGCCATTTTCGATCTCCTTGGTCAAAGCTCCTCTCACAAAACTGCTTTGGGGGATTGTTCTTTGGTATGTGACTCCTCCAATGGTCCAATTAGTTTTTGTTCTAGTGCTTTATTTATTGCAAATTTTTGCTGCTTAGGTGACCCTGTTCTTGAGCTTGCATGTCAAATTTATGTGGTCAAAAGTAGTTTTAATGCATGATATAGCCTCTAGGCACTTGTAGGAGTAGTTGCTATCAATTTTGTTGAGTTTGGTTCACTTTTATTTTTTAGTTACTAAAAAATTCAGAAATTTTTCAGAAGAAGAAACATGTTTAGGAAAATGTAGCAAGGTGGTTCCTCAAGGAAGCAAGGCCCAAGGCCCGCAATTCATGAGTCGTACAATGAACTACCAAGGGATGCTCAAGTGCGGCCTTGTGAATGGCCGTCAGAAAATTTCATGGTTTGGGCAGGCATTAAGGAGGAATTTGACGCATATGTGTGTAACGCTGATCTGTAGAGCTTCGAGGCAGATAAGTGCCGGCAGTACCTCTATTTAACTGATTCATTTGTGAGAAGGTTTAAATTTACATCATCATGCAATTCTCAAACTTACCTGTTTGATCTTTATGATAAATCTTATACCATGGACTTAGAAGATTTTAATACTGCTTGTAAACTCCCGCAGTGGGGTAGTGTTAGTGAACATCACAAATCTGAATATAAAGACTTTCTTGCTAGTATAACGGTGGGGGAATAAATCTAGGGAAATCACGCAAGCTACCATAGGGAGCATTCATTTTCCGTCCATACATTATTTTGCTATCTTCATAGGTAGATGCATTAATGGTAAGGATGAAGCATGTCACATGTGTGTTCCCGACCTAAGTGTTCTCAAGAGTGTTGTATTAGGAGATAGACAATATAACTTGGGGGCCATTGTTGCACGTAGGTTGCATAATAATAGTATTACTGGAGATTTCTTTGGTGGAATTTATGCAACCCGTTTAGCTAATTTTCTTGAGATACCCATACGTGGAGATGATATTGAGTTGCCTCCTGCTTATTTAGATTATAATGCTATGGTTCGTCATCAGTTTGTTGAGAGGAACGATCAGTCCCTCCAGTACCGACTAATCTTTGACAGATGACGCACTTGTCATGTCGCTCTCCCTGCTCCTACTTTCTTTGACTTTCAGGCAAAAGGGAGATATGTTATAACCATGGAGGAGGCGAACGAGTACGAGAGGAGGGCGGAGGCAGCTCGCCTCCAAGTTGCAGACCTTCAGGCAGTAGCTGATGCATCTCAGTATGACCCCATCTTCAACTTCGGATATCCACCAGGCCATCCATGGGCATAGACCAACTTAGGCAAAAAGCCTAAGCTTGGGGGAATACGTATTTCTCACCGACATTACATTTATGTTCACACACTCATGCCAGTTGTCGATGCTCATACTTTTTTCATTGTATCATCCATGCTCATTTATTTTCCTTTTAAGCTTTCTTCTTGTGTGTTTGAAAAACCCTAAGAAAAACCAAAAAAAATTAGTTGTAGCTTTTAGCTAGTTTACTTTCCATGCCTGAGTAGTAGTAATTAAAAAGAAAAACCAAAAAGATTTCTCGTTCTTCTTTTGCTTGTTGGGAGCTTTCCCGTGTAAATAGTTTTGTTTCTTTTCTTTCCTTTGGGGGTCGAGAGGAGAAGACCATAATGAAAATGTTAAGTGGTTCTCATATGCATTATTATTGATCTAACAGAGAGCCCATATTACCTTGTCTTCTCCCTTGAATTGAATGCTTGCAGATTACATCTTAGTCCAATGCACGTGCACCATTATTATTATCCACACTATTCCGTTGTGCAAGTGAAAGGCAATAATGACGATATATGATGAACTGATTCAGATGAGAGAAGCTGGTATGAACTCGACCTCTCTTGTTTTTGTAAATATGATTAGTTCATCATTCCTGATTCAGCCTATTATGAATGAAACATGTTTGCAATGACAATTAGAGATTATAGTTGCTTATGCCATGCTTAATTTGCTAGGAGTTTATAATGGTTTACCTTGCGTGACAACATGCTATTAAAATGGTTGTGATGTGGTATGATTGGGTGGTATCCTCCTTTGAACAATTCGAGTGGCTTGAGTTGGCACATGTTCACGCATGTAGTTGAAACAAAATCAACATAGCCTCTACAATATTTATGTTCATGGTGAATTATATCCTACTCATGCTTGCATTCAGTGTTGATTAATTTTAATGCATGTTCATGACTATTGTCGCTCTCTAGCCGATCGCTTCCCAGTCTCTTTCTAGCCTTCACTTATACTAAGCGGGAATACTGCTTGTGCATTCAATTCCATAAACCCCAAAAGTTGTTCCATATGAGTCCACCATACCTTCCTATATACGGTATCTACCTGCCGTTCCAAGTAAATTTGTATGTGCCAAACTCTAAACCTTCAAATAAACATTCTGTTTTGTATGCTCGAATAGCTCATGTATCAACTAGGGTTGTCTCTATCTTCCATGCTAGGCGGGTTATTCATAAGAGGAGTGGACTCCGCTCCTCACTCACGAGAAAATGGCTGGTCACCGGGATGCCCAGTCCCATGCTCAAATCAAATCAAAAGAATTGCAAACAAAACTCCCCCAGGATTGTTGTTATTTAGAGGCACCCGTTGTTTCGGGAAAGCCATGGGTTGATGCTTGTTGGTGGTAGGGGAGTATAAACTTTACCATTCTGTTTGGGAACCGCCTATAATGTGTGTAGCATGGAAGATATCGAGATCTCTCGGTTGTTATGTTGACAATGAAAGTATACCGCTCAAAATATTATTCATCTCTATTTCAAAATCGAGCTCTGGCACCTCTACAAATCCCCGCTTCCCTTTGTGAAGGGCCTATCCATTTACTTTTATGTTGAGTCATCATCCTCTTATTAAAAAGCACCAGTTGGAGAGCACCGCTATCATTTGCATATCTTATCATTAGTTTACATTGAGTATGACTTGACTGGATCTCTTTTACCATGAATAACAATGTCTAGTCAGTCCTTGATCTTTAAAGGTGATCTGCATTTATGTTTTGTGGTCTCAGAAAGGGCTAGCGAGATACCATCTTGTTATATCATATTATGATTGTTTTGAGAAAGTGTTGTCATCCGAGATTTATTATTATTGCTCGCTAGTTTATTATGTCATTGATATGAGTAAACATGAGACCTAAATGTTATTGTGAATATGGTTAGTTCATAATCTTTGCTGAAAACTTGAATGCTGGCTTTACATATTTACAACAACAAGAGCAAACAAAGTTTGTAAAAGTTTTTCTTTATCACTTTCAGTTTGTCAACTGAATTGCTTGAGGACAAGCAAAGGTTTAAACTTGGGGGAGTTGATACGTCTCCTACGTATCTACTTTTCCAAACACGTTTGCCCTTGTTTTGGACTCTAACTTGCATGATTTGAATGGAACTAACCCGGACTGACGCTGTTTTTAGCAGAATTGCCATGGTGTTATTTTTGTGCAGAAGTAAAAGTTCTCAGAATGACCTAAAAATCAACGGAGATTATTTTTGGAACATATAAAAAATACTGGGGAAAAGATCCATGTCAGGGGCCCACACCCTATCCACGAGGGTGGGGGCACGCCCCCCTACCTTGTGGGCCCCTTGATGCTCCACCGACGTCCATCTTGACTCCATATATTCGTGTTCGGGGAGAAAAAAATAAAGGAGAAGGATTCATCACGTTTTACGATACGGAGCCACCACCTAGCCCTAAACTCTCCCGGGGGGCTGATCTGGAGTCCATTCGGGGCTCTGGAGAGGGGAATCCGTCACCATCATCATCATCAACCTTCCTCCATCAGCAATTTCATGGTGCTCACCGCCGTGCGTGAGTAATTCCATCGTAGGCTTGCTGGACGGTGATGGGTTGGATGAGATTTATCATGTAATCGAGTTAGTTTTGTTAGGGTTTGATCCCTAGTATCCACTCTGTTCTGAGATTGATGTTGCTATGACTTTGCTATGCTTAATGCTTGTCACTAGGGCCCGAGTGCCATGATTTCAGATCTGAACCTATTATGTTTTCATGAATATATGTGAGTTCTTGATCCTATCTTGCAAGTCTATAGTCACCTATTATGTGTTATGATCCGTTAACCCCGAAGTGACAATAATCGGGATACTTACCGGTGATGACCGTAGTTTGAGGAGTTCATGTATTCACTATGTGTTAATGCTTTGGTCCGGTACTCTATTAAAAGGAGGCCTTAATATCCCTTAGTTTCCAATAGAACCCCGCTGCCATGGGAGGGTAGGACAATAGATGACATGCAAGTTCTTTTCCATAAGCACGTATGACTATATTCGGAATACATGCCTACATTACATTGATGAACTGGAGCTAGTTCTGTGTCACCCCATGTTATAACTGTTGCATGATTGATCGCATCCGACATAATTATCCATCACTGATCCATTGCCTACGAGCTTACCACATATTGTTCTTCACTTATTTACTTTTCCGTTACTACTGTTACAATCACTATAAAACCAAAAATATTACTTTCGCTACCGTTACCACTACTATCATATTACTTTGCTACTAAACACTTTGCTGCAGATATTAAGTTTCTAGGTTTGGTTGAATTGACAACTCAGCTGCTAATACTTGAGAATATTCTTTTGCTCCCCTTGTGTCGAACCAATAAATTTGGGTTGAATACTCTACCCTCGAAAACTGTTGCGACCCCCTATACTTGTGGGTTATCACTAGTCCTATTTATAGAGGCCCTGGTCCTCTTCCCAAATGTTAGGCGGGAAGGGATCCCACAACGGCCAATTTTGTAGGGAGACAACTAGTACAAGTTATCCTGACAAAAGGTGGTCTTCGCCTGCCAAAGGCTCTGGTGGTGATGTAGCTGTGGGCTCCGTGGTGACCTCCATCCTGCCGTCCTGCTGGTCTTAGTCTCGTTGCACCGATATGGAAACCTTTGCCTGATGCCTCGGGACTCCTCGCTTGCGCCTGCCTCTTTAGCACCAAAGAGGAAACTAGCACTCTGCGCCCGCTGGCGCCAGCCTGCCTCCGGTCATCACGGCTCACGTCATGCGAACCTCGCAAGGTGCCCCCTACCTTGATATCGCCGCTCCTCAGGAGCCAGCCTAGCGAGGCTGCCCTAGAGGAGGTCTTGTGTCGTCCGCCTCGCGAGGCTTGGCGCCTCGTGAGGGTATTGAGTGGTTGCTGATGAAGATGGGTCGTACCGGGCCACCGGTAGAGCCACGCCGTGGGCCGCTGGCAAGCAAGTCTGGGTACCCCCATTCCCAGGACGCCGACAGTATCCTCCAGGCCCAAGGCGCGCTTGGACTTGGCTTCGAGGCGAAGCCAAAGGGCAAGTGCGGAGCACCGCGGGCCCCAACCGCTTGCGGCCTTGATCGACGCGTGGCAATTGGCAGGACGTGGGTGTCTCCGCTTCCCCATGCTGCCTTGATGTCTGCCTGGCTAGGCGGCCACCGTTGTCTACACAGCCCCACCTTCATTGCTGATAGCGCACTCCCCAACTCCTCCGTCTTCTTGAAAGCAATGGTCTCCTCCTCCAACCTGACCAGGGTCCAATCCTCTCTATCGCCATGGCGCCGAGCCGAAAGAAGAAGGGAAAGATGAAGCCCCAGGCTTCAGCCAAAGCACCATGGCCTTCGAGCCCATCGTCGAGCGGTCGGTGGTGCTCAACCCGGAGGCGATGGACAAGGTTCGCCCAGCAATCGTCGCCGACTTCCCCATAGTGGGTCGCACCAGGGAGCCTTGGGGGGCAAGGCGCAGGGGGGAGTCCTAGGAGGACTTCCCTCCTGGTCAGCTTACCCTTGGGGCCCTCCTCGAAGTCGGTGCCCCCTTTGGCACCTATAAATATGTCAGGGGAGGGAGCCCCCTAGAGCACAACTAATTTGTGGACGTCCTCTAGGTTGACTCTCTAGGTTGTACACATCTAGGTTGACTCTCCCTCTAGTTCTCCTAGTGGTTCTTTGTGTTGGTCCATGAAGTGTTGTGAACCTCTATATCAGTATGCTTGGATAGCTTGGAGGTATCATGTACTTATGTACTAGATTGCATATCTTCTCGGAGAAATTTCTCGTGGCCAGGAGGTATCACCTAGCTATAGGGAATGTTGTGCTTCACCAACAATCTTCTTCGCTTTCGTTGCTTTCTAGTTGGTGAGATTGATTGTTGCCAGCCTATTCATAGTATATTGTTTTTGGGTGTGATAATGTACAAAAAAAATTATTGCAAGTATGTTCCCCTATAGTAGACCTAATCATAACCCGAATCAGATCGGGTTCCAGGCTGGGCTTGGAAAAGCCCGAAGCAAATTCCCCAAGCCCGAGCCCGGCCCAAAGCACATGAACAGTAGCATTTTCCCATTAAATTAATTATTTTTGTGCTATAATAATATATTATTATACCTATATTTACGAATAAAATATGTACTCTGCCATTTTGGACTTTTTCTGGGCTTTCAGGCTAGGCTTCGGGCGGAAAAGTTGAGTCTGAGCCCGAGCCAGATGTCGAACTTTCGGGCCGGGCTGGCCGGCCCGGGCTGTTCATGAACATGTTTACCCTATAGGCTAGTGATTCTAACACTCAAAGCCACCTCCGTGGAATGCCTCTAATGCATCTTTTTCTATGGGTGTCATCTCAAACATCCAATACGGAAAAAGAATCTCTAAGTCCGAGTTCAAACGATATTCTTTTTTTGCGGGGATTCCAAACCTTTGAATCTCTCTTATTTGCTTTCAAGCCTGTCTTTTCAAACACCAAACCTCCCTATTTTATGACATTTTGAGTGTGGATGATATTATCATTTGAAGAGCAAGCAATGGATTTATAACCAAGCAATGCTTGTTGTGTATGGAGGGTTTGAGCCTCCTTGATAGGTTAGGTGTGCTTAGCAGCCATCAAGGTGCAAAAGAGTGAAGAAGTTTGTTAGGGCGTATAGATCATCTACTTCTTGAAGTTCTACACCGGGTGATGCTTGACCTTAGTGCTCTATAGGCCATGGTGGAATATGAGTTAAGTTCTTTGTGCGCCCTTGGTCGGGGATGCTACCAAGTCTTTCAATTTTGGGTATGTGATTACTTCCATTGGTGATCCAAAACTAGAGCAGAAAGGATTCTCGCATATTTCCCTAGAGGTGATCCTGAGTTATCGAACCCACGGGAGGAAAGCCCCCTTTGAAGCTAGGGTCTCAAGTAAGATTTTGTTAAAGAACAGTTCCAACTTTTGGCTAGATCAAAATCAAACAAATTGAAGGGGAACACTTATAATAAAATAGGCATGGGTATGATGTCTTAATGCTTACAACCATGTATTTATGTCGGGACGGAATATGATGTTAATTTGTGCGCTGGAAGTCACCCATCGAGATGTGCTTGTTACGAACCGAAGTGGGGGATGTGTCCAAATTACATCTTAACCAACACGCATCCTACATCAAGAGTCAGTTGTCCAATCGAAGGCCCTGTCCGTCTCATGGGGTTTCCTTGATAATGAAGATCGCAATAACCAAATAAGAGCTTTGGGCGTTTAATGACTACACCTCTTGAATCCCCAAAGATAGGATCTATGTTACCGTACTAAACATTTATGTCACTGGTGTTCATCAGAACACTTCACAGCCTCCCAGCCCTTAGCCTCTTCGTGGCTCACTCTCCATGATCCTGGGTACCTGCAAGGATGAAGAATGCATACGAGATAAGAGATATCTATGGAACAATTTTATTTCACACATATGGGACATTAATTCAAATCCCTTCCATTGATCCCCACAACAAGTACATAGGGTTTCAAGGCTCTTTCCTCAACCCATACCTTACCGAACTATACTCACACATGGAGATAAGTTCACATGAAGAACATGTCATAGAACTGTTGGGGAACGTTGCAGAAAACAAAAAAATTCCTATGGTTTCACCAAGATCCATCTATGAGTTCATCTATCAACGAGTGATGGGATGCATCTACATACCTTTGTAGATCACGCGCGGAAGCGTTCAAAGAACGGGGATGAGGAAGTCGTACTCGACGTGATCCAAATCACCGGAGATCCTAGCGCCGAACGGACGGCACCTCCGCGTTCAACACACGTACGGTCAGCGTAACGTCTCCTTCTTCTTGATCCAGCAAGGGGGAAGGAGAGGTTGAGGAAGATGGCTCCAGCAGCAGCACGACGGCGTGGTGGTGATGGAGCTGCAGTACTCCGGCAGGGCTTCGCCAAGCTCTATGGAGGAGGAGGAGGTGTTGGAGAGGGAGAGGGAGTCACCAAAGGCAAAGGTAAGAGGTCCTCCATCCCCCCCACTATATATAGGGGGCCTAGGGGGGGCGGCGGCCAAGGGGTGGGGGGCTTGCCCCCCAAGCAAGGGGGCGCCCCCCTTTTAGGGTTTCCCCCACCCTAGGCGATGGGCCCTAGGGGAAGTGGTGCCCCAGCCCACTTTGGGCTGAATCCCTTCCCACTTCAGCCCATGGGGCCCTCCGGGATAGGTGGCCCCATCTGGTGGACCCCCGGGACCCTTCCGGTGGTCCCGGTACAATACCGGTGACCCCGAAACTTGTCCCGATGGCCGAAATAGCACTTCCTATATATAATTCTTTACCTCCGGACCATTCTGGAACTCCTCGTGACATCCGAGATCTCATCCGGGACTCCGAACAACATTCGGGTTACTGCATATACATATCCCTACAACCCTAGCGTCACCGAAACTTAAGTGTGTAGACCCTACGGGTTCGGGAGACATGTAGACATGACCGAGATTGCTCTCCGGTCAATAACCAACAGCGGGATCTGGATACCCATGTTGGCTCCCACATGCTCCTCGATGATCTCATCGGATGAACCACGATGTCGAGGATTCAAGCAACCCCGTATACAATTCCCTTTGTCAATCGGTATGTTACTTGCCCGAGATTCGATCGTCGGTATCCCAATACCTCGTTCAATCTCGTTACCGGCAAGTCACTTTACTCATACCGTAATGCATGATCCGATGACCAGACACTTGGTCATTTTGAGCTTATAATGATGATGCATTACCGAGTGGGCCCAGTGATACCTCTCCGTCATACGGAGTGACAAATCCGAGTCTTGATCCGTGTCAACCCAATAGACACTTTTGGAGATACCCGTAGTATACCTTTATAGTCACCCAGTTACGTTGTGACGTTTGGTATACCCAAAGCACTCATACGGTATCCGGGAGTTACACGATCTCATGGTCTAAGGAAAGGATATTTGACATTGGAAAACTCTAGCAAACGAACTATACGATCTTGTGCTATGTTTAGGATTGGGTCTTGTCCATCACATCATTCTCCTAATGATGTGATCTCGTTATCAATAACATCCAATGTCCATAGTCAGGAAACCATGACTATCTGTTGATCAACGAGCTAGTCAACTAGAGGCTTACTAGGGACATGTTGGTGTCTATTATTCACACATGTATTACGATTTCCGGATAACACAATTATAGCATGAATAAAGACAATTATCATGAACAAGGAAATATAATAATAATGCTTTTATTATTGCCTCTAGGGCATATTTCCAACAGTCCCACTTGCACTAGAGTCAATAATCTAGTTACATTGTGATGAATCGAACACCCATGGAATTCTGGTGTTGATCATGTTTTGCTCTAGGGAGAGGTTTAGTCAACGGATCTGCTACATTCAGATTTGTATGTACTTTACAAATTTCTATGTCTCCATCTTGAACATTTTCACGGATGGAGTTGAAGCGACGCTTGATGTGCCTAGTCTTCTTGTGAAACCTGGGCTCCTTGGCAAGTGCAATAGCTCCAGTGTTGTCACAGAAGAGCTTGATTGGCCCCGACGCATTGGGTATGACTCCTAGGTCGGTGATGAACTCCTTCACCCAAATTGCTTCATGTGCTGCCTCCGAGGCTGCCATGTACTCCGCTTCACATGTAGATCCCGCCACGACGCTCTGCTTGCAACTGCACCAGCTTACTGCCCCACCATTCAAAATATACACATATCCGGTTTGTGACTTAGAGTCATCCAGATCTGTGTCGAAGCTAGCGTCGACGTAACCTTTTACGACGAGCTCTTCGTCACCTCCATAAACGAGAAACATTTCCTTGGTCCTTTTCAGGTACTTCAGGATATTCTTGACCGCTGTCCAATGTTCCATGCCGGGATTACTTTGGTGCCTTCCTACCAAACTTACAGCAAGGTTTATGCTTTCCAAGAATTCTATATCATTTCCCATCAACAGTATGTCATCCACATACAATATGAGAAATGCTACAGAGCTCCCACTCACTTTCTTGTAAATGCAGGCTTCTCCATAAGTCTGCATAAACCCAAACGCTTTGATCATCTCATCAAAACGAATGTTCCAACTCTGAGATGCTTGCACCAGGCCATAAATCGAGCGTTGGAGCTTGCACACCTTGTCAGCATTCTTAGGATCAACAAAACCTTCCGGCTGCATCATATACAATTCTTCCTTAAGGAAACCATTAAGTAATGTTGTTTTGACGTTCATTTTCCATATCTCATAATCATAGAATGCGGCAATTGCTAACATGATTCGGACGGACTTCAGCTTCGCTACGGGTGAGAAAGTCTCATCGTAGTCAACCCCTTGAACTTGTCGATAACCCTTAGTGACAAGCCGAGCTTTATAGATGGTCACATTACCATCTGCATCTGTCTTCTTCTTAAAGATCCATTTTATTTTCTATGGCTCGCCGATCATCGGGCAAGTCAGTCAAAGTCCATACTTCGTTTTCATACATGGATCCTATCTCGGATTTCATGGCTTCCAGCCATTTGTCGGAATCTGGGCCCACCATCGCTTCTTCATAGTTCGAAGGTTCACCGTTGTCTAACAACATGATTTCCAAGATAGGGTTGCCGTACCACTCTGGTGCGGAACGTGTCCTCGTGACCTACGAAGTTCCGTAGTAACTTTATCTGAAGTTTCATGATCATCATCATTAACTTCCTCTCTAGTCGGTGTTGGCACTTCAGGAACATTTTCTTGAGCTGCGCCACTTACCGATTCAAGAGGCAATACTTCATCAAGTTCTACTTTCCTCCCACTTATTTCTTTCGAGAGAAACTCTTTCTCTAGAAAGGACCCATTCTTGGCAACAAAGATCTTGCCTTCGGATCTGAGGTAGAAGGTATACCCAACAGTTTCTTTAGGGTATCCTATGAAGACACATTTTTCCGATTTGGGTTCGAGCTTTCCATGTTGAAGTTTCTTGACATAAGCATCTCATCCCCAAACTTTTAGAAATGACAGCTTAGGTTTCTTCCCAAACCATAATTCATACGGTGTCGTCTCAACGGATTTCGACGGAGCCCTATTTAAAGTGAATGCGGCAGTCTCTAAAGCATAGCCCCAAAAAGATAGTGGTAAATCGGTAAGAGACATCATAGATCGCACCATATCTAATAGAGTGCGATTACGACGTTCGGACACACCATTACGCTGAGGTGTTCCAGGCGGCGTGAGTTGTGAAACTATTCCACATTTTCTTAAGTGTTTACCAAATTCGTGACTCAAGCATTCTCCTCCACGATCTGATCGCAAAAACTTGATTTTTCTGTCACGTTGATTCTCAACCTCACTCTGAAATTCCTTGAACTTTTCAAAGGTTTCAGACTTGTGTTTCATTAAGTAGATATACCCATATCTACTCAAGTCATCAGTGAGGGTGAGAACATAACGATAGCCACCACGAGCCTCAATGCTCATTGGACCGCACACATCAGTATGTATGATTTCCAATAGGTTGGTTGCTCGCTCCATTGTTCCTGAGAACGGAGTCTTGGTCATCTTACCCATGAGGCATGGTTCGCACGTGTCAAATGATTCATAATCAAGAGACTCTAAAAGTCCATCTGTACGGAGCTTCTTCATGCGTTTGACACCTATGTGACCAAGGCGGCAGTGCCACAAGTATGTGAGACTATCATTATCAACCTTACATCTTTTGGTATTCACACTATGAACATGTGTAGCATTACGCTCGAGATTCATTAAGAATAAACCATTCACCATCGGAGCATGACCATAAAACATATCTCTCATATAAATAGAATAACCATTATTCTCGGATTTAAATGAGTAGCCATCTCGAATTAAACGAGATCCCGATACAATGTTCATGCTCAAAGCTGGCACTAAATAACAATTATTAAGGTTTAAAACTAATCCCGAAGGTAAATGTAGAGGTAGCGTGCCAACGGCGATCACATTGACCTTGGAACCATTCTCGACGCGCATCGTCACCTCGTCCTTTGCCAGTCTCCGCTTATTCCGCAGCTCCTGCTTTGAGTTACAAATGTGAGCAACTGCACCGGTATCAAATACCCAGGAGCTACTACGAGTACGGGTAAGGTACACATCAATTACATGTATATCACATATACCTTTTGTTTTGCCGGCCTTCTTGTCCGCTAAGTATTTGGGGCAGTTCCGCTTCCAGTGACCACTTCCCTTGCAATAAAAGCACTCAGTCTCGGGCTTGGGTCCATTCTTTGGCTTCTTCCCGGCAGCTTGCTTGCCGGGCGCGGCAACTCCCTTGCCGTCCTTCTTGAAGTTCTTTTTACCCTTGCCCTTCTTGAACTTAGTGGTTTTATTCACCATCAACACTTGATGTTCCTTCTTGACTTCTACCTCTGCTGATTTCAGCATTGAAAATAACTCAGGAATGGTCTTTTCCATCCCCTGCATATTGAAGTTCATCACAAAGCTCTTGTAGCTTGGTGGAAGCGACTGGAGGATTCTGTCAATGACCGCATCATCCGGGAGATTAACTCCCAGTTGAGTCAAGCGGTTATGTAACCCAGACATAGTGAGTATGTGCTCACTGACAGAACTATTTTCCTCCATCTTACAGCTGAAGAATTTGTCGGAGACTTCATATATCTCGACCCGGGCATGAGCTTGAAAAACCATTTTCAGCTCTTCGAACATCTCATATGCTCCATGTCTCTCAAAACGCTTTTGGAGCCCCGGCTCTAAGCTGTAAAGCATGCCGCACTGAACGAGGGAGTAGTCATCAGCACGTGTCTGCCAAGCGTTCATAACGTCTTGGTTCTGTGGGACGGGTGCGTCACCTAGCGGTGCTTGTAGGACATATTCTTTCTTGGCAGCTATGAGGATGATCCTCAGGTTCCGGACCCAGTCCGTATAGTTGCTGCCATCGTCTTTCAGCTTGGTTTTCTCTAGGAACGCATTGAAGTTGAGGACTACGTTGGCCATTTGATCTACAAGACATATTGTAAATACTTTAGACTAAGTTCATGATAATTAAGTTCATCTAATCAAATTATTCAATGAACTCCCACTCAGATAGACATCCCTCCAGTCATCTAAGTATAACATGATCCGAGTTAACTAGGTCGTGTCCGATCATCACGTGAGACGGACTAGTCAACATCGGTGAACATCTTCATGTTGATCGTATCTTCTATACGACTCATGCTCGACCTTTCGGTCTTCTGTGTTCCGAGGCCATGTCTGTACATGCTAGGCTCGTCAAGTTAACCTAAGTGTTTGCATGTGTAAATCTGTCTTACACCCGTTGTATGTGAACATTGGAATCTAACACCCGATCATCACGTGGTGCTTCGAAACAACGAACTGTCGCAACGGTGCACAGTTAGGGGGAACACTTTCTTGAAATTATTATGAGGGATCATCTTATTTACTACCGTCGTTCTAAGTAAACAAGATGCAAAAACATGATAAACATCACATGCAATCAAATAATAATAGTGACATGATATGGCCAATATCACATAGCTCCTTTGATCTCCATCTTGGGGCTCCATGATCATCCTGTCACCGGCATGACACCATGATCTCCATCATCGTGTCTCCATGAAGTTGCTCGCCAACTATTACTTCTACTACTATGGCTAACATGTTTAGCAATAAAGTAAAGTAATTTACATGGCGTTTCTCAATGACACGCAGGTCATACAAAAATAAAGACAACTCCTATGGCTCCTGCCGGTTGTCATACTCATCGACATGCAAGTCGTGATTCCTATTACAAGAACATGATCTCATACATCACATATATATCATTCATCATTCATCACAACTTTGGCCATATCATATCACAAAGCACTTGATGCAAAAACAAGTTAGACGTCCTCTAATTGTTGTTGCAAGTTTTACGTGGCTGCAAGAGGGTTCTAGCAAGAACGTTTTCTTACCTACGTGAAAGCCACAACGTGATTTGTCAACTTCTATTTACCCTTCATAAGGACCCTTTTCATCGAATCCGCTCCAACTAAAGTGGGAGAGACAGACACCCGCCAGCCACCTTATGCAACTAGTGCATGTCAGTCGGTGGAACCGGTCTCACGTAAGCGTACGTGTAGGGTTGGTCCGGGCCGCTTCATCCCACAATATTGTTGGAGCAAGATAAGACTAGTAGCAGCAAGAAAGTTGACAACATCTACGCCCACAACAAATTGTGTTCTACTCGCGCAAGAAGAACTACGCATAGACCTAGCTCATATGCCACTGTTGGGGAACGTTGCAGAAAACAAAAAATTTCCTACGGTTTCACCAAGATCCATCTATGAGTTCATCTAGCAACGAGTGATCGGATGCATCTACATACCTTTGTAGATCACGCGCGGAAGCGTTCAAAGAACGGGGATGAGGAAGTCGTACTCGACGTGATCCAAATCACCGGAGATCCTAGCGCCGAACGGACGGCACCTCCGCGTTCAACACACGTACGGTCAGCGTAACGTCTCCTTCTTCTTGATCCAGTAAGGGGGAAGGAGAGGTTGAGGAAGATGGCTCCAGCAGCAGCACGACGGCGTGGTGGTGATGGAGCTACAGTACTCCGGCAGGGCTTCGCCAAGCTCTATGGAGGAGGAGGAGGTGTTGGAGAGGGAGAGGGAGGCACCAAAGGCAAAGGTAAGAGGTCCGCCATCCCCCCCACTATATATAGGGGGCCTAGGGGGGCGCCGGCCCTAGGAGATGCAATCTCCTAGGGGGGCGGCGGCCAAGGGGTGGGGGGCTTGCCCCCCAAGCAAGGGGGCGCCCCCCTTTTAGGGTTTCCCCCACCCTAGGCGCATGGGACCTAGGGGAAGTGGCGCCCCAGCCCACTTTGGGCTGAATCCCTTCCCACTTCAGCCCATGGGGCCCTCCGGGATAGGTGGCCCCACCCGGTGGACCCCCGGGACCCTTCCGGTGGTCCCGGTACAATACCGGTGACCCCTAAACTTGTCCCGATGGCCGAAATAGCACTTCCTATATATAATTATTTACCTCCGGACCATTCCGGAACTCCTCGTGACATCTGGGATCTCATACGGGACTCCGAACAACATTCGGGTTACTGCATATACATATCCCTACAACCCTAGCGTCACCGAAACTTAAGTGTGTAGACCGTACGGGTTCGGGAGACATGTAGACATGACCGAGATTGCTCTCCGGTCAATAACCAACAGCGGGATCTGGATACCCATGTTGGCTCCCACATGCTCCTCGATGATCTCATCGGATGAACCACGATGTCGAGGATTCAAGCAACCCCGTATACAATTCCCTTTGTCAATCGGTATGTTACTTGCCCGAGATTCGATCGTCGGTATCCCAATACCTCGTCAATCTCGTTACCGGCAAGTCACTTTACTCATACCGTAATGCATGATCCGATGACCAGACACTTGGTCATTTTGAGCTTATAATGATGATGCATTACCGAGTGGGCCCAGTGATACCTCTCCGTCATACGGAGTGACAAATCCCAGTCTTGATCTGTGTCAACCCAACAGACACTTTTGGAGATACCCGTAGTATACCCTTATAGTCACCCAGTTACGTTGTGACGTTTGGTATACCCAAAGCACTCCTACGGTATCCGGGAGTTACACGATCTCATGGTCTAAGGAAAGGATATTTGACATTGGAAAACTCTAGCAAACGAACTATACGATCTTGTGCTATGTTTAGGATTGGGTCTTGTCCATCACATCATTCTCCTAATGATGTGATCTCGTTATCAATAACATCCAATGTCCATAGTCAGGAAACCATGACTATATGTTGATCAACAAGATAGTCAACTAGAGGCTTACTAGGGACATGTTGGTGTCTATTATTCACACATGTATTACGATTTCCGGATAACACAATTATAGCATGAATAAAGACAATTATCATGAACAAGGAAATATAATAATAATGCTTTTATTATTGCCTCTAGGGCATATTTCCAACAAGAACACATCATGAAGGTAGATTGATAGATAATATGTCTTACAGTGGATGTTCTGTGTGATACACGATTATAAGTATATGATGGTGGCTATGGAGATGAAAATGACAGTCACTAGGGTTGATGGAGGTGGAGGAGGATGACTCTGTTCTAGTTCTTCTCACAGATGTTCTCGCTCGTTCCGTTGACATTTCGACCTCGACCCCTTTATAAAAGTTTTGTTCAGGTGGATGAGAGGCCTTGTTTTCCATGCCATACAACTGCTCATGCGAGCGGTCGCAGTCACATGAAATGCCATCTTTGGTGTTGTTTCTTCTAGTGCTCCTCCTCCCGATTTCTTCTATCTCCTCCTTTAGTCCTTTCCATGTTCTCACTTGTTTTCGCCCATTTCCTATAGAAACACAATAAATAGTGGATTTGTAGAATCCTATACATTTATTAGTCATTAGTGTCAATATCGGAGTGAATATTTTGGTTTAAACAAGTGGTATCGGAGTGTAAAAATACCACTCATCAATATGAAGTCTTAGAGCCATTACGTTTCAAACCTCCACCAGCGAGGAATAAGATAGTTCCAATAATTTAAAGTTTGAAAATAATCTACATTTTTGATCTTTCTTTCGAATGTCTTACCTTGTAACTTTTGCTTACATGCTTTACTATTTCTTAGAATTTCATGTGCAGCGTATTCTTAGGCAACCTTCAGCTAAGGTTAAAATTTACCAAGATTTAAATTGATTTGAATTTCCAAGTGGTAATTCTGTTAGTCTATTCACCTCCTATAGACTCCAAACAATCCTAATTATTTTTGCAATTTGATGCACTAAAACAAACCCACACGACAAACACTAATCATTGGAATTACCTCCACGAGAAAGGGCAACACGCACGAGAGTTTTCCTCGAGGCAATTAATGATCATCTTGAAACCATTGATGGAAATTAAGCTCCCTCTACCTCTTACTGTGAATATTCGATTGCCTTGAAATCAAGAGAGGAAGCTAAGCCAAAAATAATAATTAATACCTCACCTAATAAGATATTGTTATTCAATATGTCCTTTTTGTAATGAATAGTATTTCATGATCATGCAACTTATCTTTTGGAATTAATAAGTTCAATTATTGCACAGCTAGAATGTCGTCATTGAGAACGGAAAAGAAGCAGCCAATGCTTATCGCGAACCAGCACTATTGGCAAAAAATAACTGTCACCCTTACCATCATGAGCGTTTCATATAACTTTTAATATCCGCCTTGCACACACTATATAATAGACCAGGGCATACTTTGCTAAAGATTTGATCATACATCTAAGAAAAAACTTGTGTGCTAATGGTGTTATATTGTTACGACCTACAAACATGTGTTCAAGGTGGTGATGATAATTGTCGACCCTCTCATGATAAAAAACCTATCCACATCTAAGGTTCTTCTCTTCTTCCACATGCTTTCATGTTTGTTGTTATGTTTTCTATGAGGGCTTTGGTGTTGTTTATTCTGATTTGCAATATAGTGTAATGTTTGGGTAGTACTATGGATGAGAACCACCTATTTGGTAAACACAAACATAAATTGGTGGGTCGTAATTGCTTCGCAAAAAATGATGAGGCTTACATGAACTATCTTTAAATATGTTTGTGAGCAAGTCTATTTTTATATGTAGATCTAGACCCTCATGTGTAAGTGACAAAGATCCATGAAAATGGATAATTCTAGGGATAAAGTATATTGATTTTTGTGTTGCAAACTGTATATGTAGGTCTAGACTATCTCACGGATAAATTATGTCTATTTATGTGTTCCATTCATTCAAAATTCATTGTGCAAGACTATTTTTATATGAAGGCTATTACGTACGAACATGCAATTTCCTGGTGGAAAAGTATGTAGTCCATTTGTGTGTTGAAGAAACAAGAAGTGTCTAATTTTTGTTGCATTTGTATATAGTTTTTATACCAATGAAAATGAACATACTTTGTACCACAAAGTTCAACTTCCTTGAATTCAGCATGTGCAACACAACTTATACTAGCTTAATTTTGGGTTTAAGACAAGAAACCTTGCAGACCCCCTCCTGAAATCTAGCTAAAATTTCAACGGTTTTCAGGAGATACTTCGTGAATTGAAAAGTGCTCGGTGCAATCTTTTATATGCCCGAGAAAGGTAAGTGTTTTCTTTGTGAAATATAATTCTTTGTATACTTTGTATCTGCATACACGAGTAAATTTCGGGCAAGATATTCACAAGCTCTTTGTTACCAAAGTGTGAGCATATTATGCTGACACTGATATTTTTGCCTTATGCTTCCCTGGAAAAAACTATCACTAATGCAATTAATACATCAAAACAACACATGCAACATCATTGTATACTTTGCATAATCTTTGGCAATGTTTAATGGCATGACCTTATCTAGAGGGCCTTAGCCTTGGCTATAAAACAACAGTTACTTAAGAAAATTAAAAAGGGAAGGAAACAAATAGCAGCTGATCTTTCTCGAGGATAAGGAAACAATCACTAATAGATATTAAGGAAAATAAAAAGGGAAGAGGGAAATGCCAAGGAAAAACGTGATTTGTCTATCTCCTTGAATTCACCACAAAGGAAGCATTGTGCTAAAGAGCCAACTTGTAGAGTTAAAGATTCAGGTAAGCACGCCTATGTGTAGTTGCTGACATCCTTGTATCATGCCACCATACTATTGCCTTTGGGGGTGTACACTAGGAAATTGATGTGAAACTAATTCCCGAAATCAAGTAAAAAATCCACACTACAATAGTATATTGTACAGTGCTTAATAGCATCACCTCAGATCTTCTCACAAGCAACATCCAATGTGACCTTTTGCTTTAATTAATATTATTTTGTGCTAAAGAGATAAATAATGAGAGAATAACCTGTTAGTGAAGCTCCCCTATAAATACACTATCATTCTAATGTTCTTGTAAACTAGAACAACAAGCCCTCACCTATTCAATGATCATCGTGTAGTTGTTATGGCTCTAGGAGATAATGAATATAATTCAGTAAGGAGGCACATAGAGAAATTCAATGCATGGCTAAATGGTGCAATCAATATTGATGTTTGTACTCTCTATTACTCTCGAGAGTGTCTCAGTGTCTATAGTATTTGTATTTCACAAATATTGTTTAATCAAGGCATCACTTTTTCTAGCTAGGAATCAGGAGGCATGATATATATTTGAGTAATGTTTAGTACAACCGTGTCATATCTACTTGCTCATCATTCCTGTATACGATGATATTGTTGGCAGTTGGCAAGGCTTGAGACCTTGAATGAAGAATAACTAATAAAATATGCTAATCAAAACAAACGTATGTTTAACAGTCAAATGGTAGCAGCATTAAGAAGGTAAGCCCTATACAAATAGTTGCTTGAAACATACTTTATTCCTACAAAATTGTTCTTGTATAAGGCTTACCTTCTTAAATGCCGCTACCATTTCATTGTTAAACATATCTTTGTTTTTCTTTCCTTGAACCTGCAAAAGTGGATTAGTTAATCTCAAGAAAAATTATTGTATCCACACACATATATACAACTATGATTTTTTAGGAATAAAGTAAGTACCAAGAAGCTAATATAAGTCTTACTTTCTTAAATGTTGCTACCATTTCACTATTAAACACATCTTTGTTTTGCTAAGCATACTCCATTAGTTCTTCTTCATTCATGCTCTCGAGCCTTGTGTGCTGCCAATAGTGTCATTGTATACAAGAATGATGAGCAAGTACATATGATACAGTTGTACTAGATATTACTTAAGCATAAATATAATGCCTCGTGATTCCTACCTAGAATGAAGTGTTGCATCTATAAACAATATTTGTGAAACACATAGATTTTAGACATTGCGACACTCTCCCAGCAATAGAAAGTACAAACATCAACATTGATTTTTCCATTTACTCAGACATTTAATTCCTTGGTGTGCCTCCTTATTGAATTATCTTCATTATCACCTCGAGCCATGTCAACTATAGGATGATTACTGAATATGTGAGGGATTTTTGTTCTGGGTTGCAAGAACCTTAAGAATGATGAAGTGTATTTATAGGGAAGCTTCACCACTAGGTTAGTCTCTCATTCTCTATCTCTTTAGTACAAAGTAAATATTAATTAAAGCAAAATGCCACATTGATCATTGCTTGTGATAAGACATGAGGTGTTGCTACTAAGCACTTTACAGTATGCCAATGAAATGTGGAAGTTTTCACTTGATTTCAAGAGGCGGTTTCACATTGATTTCTTAGTGAATACCCCAAAGATAATGGTATAACTGCATGCTATAAGGATTCCACAACCCTACATAGGCTTATTTTATCTGAATCTTTACATCTACAAGTTGGCACCTTAGCACCATGCTTCCTTTGTGGTGAATTCCAGAAGATAGACATATCACATGTTTTCTTGATGTATGTACATTTTTCCCCTCCCTTTAATATTCCTTAATATCTCCTAGCAACTGTTGCCTTATCTCAGAAAAGATTAGGTGGTGCCATTTGTTTCCTTCCCCAAATTACTTTTCTTAAGTAACTATTGTTTATAGCCAAAGATAAGGCTCTCTAGATAAGGTCATGCCATTAAGCATTACCAAATATTATGTAGAAGTATACAATGATGTTGTATGTGTTGTTTTGGTGTATGTAGGAACAAAGTATGTGTACCAGAGGGGGGTGAATGGGAGTTTTAATTTTTTCGGAAAACTAAAAACTCTTAGAACCCAGCAGCGGAATAAACGATAAATAAACTATGAAGAACTACAGCAGGGTACCGAAGGGAAACTAAAGCATGCATCGAAGTAAATCACATGAATGAAATGCATCGAAAGTAAACATGAGTAACCGGGGTAACCAAAGATGCTCGATGGCGACAAGGAATTTGTTTGACCAGTTCGTCCTTCTGCACAAGGACTACGTCTGGTTGGAGGGGTTGTGACTTAACATGAAAGATAAACTCTCTTCACCCTATTCTCCTTGACAATTGATTTGTCAACCGATGCTGATTACTCATGGTAGATACTTGAAGGCGATCTCCGAACCTTTACAGACTTCTTCTTCAAGAACCACAATCACTCTTGGTGTCTGAAGAAATTGACACCTAACCGTCTAGAGAGTTTGCAGCTCTCAAGAGTAATAGGCAAAGCATACTAAACTTAGATTCCAGTGATGCTGAACCGCTATCTAATTCTTTGGCTCTAGTGTTTTTTTTCTCTTGGTGGGTTTTAAACTCAAATCACTCAAAGAGTGGGTTGCTCAGCAATCTTCTTAGAATCAAACGGAGTAGCCACCGGACAAAGCAGGAGCGGGGTGGCTATTTTTATAGTCGCAGCCTTCCCAGATGGGAAATGACCATTTTGCACACGAGGTCCAGCCAATGGCCAACCGACACATTCACAACGATCTGATTTGGAGAAACAGTAAGATTACTTGAAGAACAAGTAATGCCAACACCTCGGTCTGAGGCAAATCTCTCGCAGCGAAGAAGATCACAGTCTCTTGCTGGCAAGTATTTACTCGGAGCTCACAGTGATTTCTCTCACAATTTTCATAGGATTTGGGTTTAGCATCAGAGAATCAAAGCTTCGAACGCTACACCCCTCTTAATAGTACAGTGGTCCTATGACTCAATGAAAGAAGAAGAACAACAAAATAAATGCTACATATTCACTTCGTCTTGATTCTTCCTCGAGCGCAGTCATTTGTTTCGAACATGCACCGAACCAATTGTTTAGACTTCAACAATTTTTAGGGGTCACTCTTGTTTAGCTTTATCTTCAGTGATAACCTTCGCTGCCGCGTAGTGAGATTATCTTCATCGTTTTCTTCAAACTCCTCGATACTTCAGGGACCTGTTACTCTGTGTGCACTAGCAAACACACAAGTGTCATACTGTTTATGTCAACAAACTCCAAAACATAAGGGGCCTATCATTGCACAAATAGTGTATTAATTACATTAGCAAAAGCTTTTCTGTGAGGAAGAAAAAAGGCAAAAAAAATATGAGTATAGCATAAGATCACACTTTTGTAACGAAGAGTATGCGAATATATTGCCAGAAATATACTCGTGCATGCAAATACAATGTATATAACAAAATATATTTAACAAAACAATATTTACATTGCTGGGACATGTAAAAAGGTGGCACTAGGTTCTTTACAATTTGCAAAGTATCTCCTGAAACTTTCTGAAATTTTAGCCAGATTCCAGGAGGGAGTCCGGATGTTTTCTTGGCCTAAACCCCAAATTAAGGAAACAAGTTTTTTCTCAGATGTATGATCAATGTTTAGCAAATGAGGCTCGGGTTTATATATAGAGTGCGCAAGGAGGATATTAAAGAGTTATATGAAACATTCAAGATCATAAACACGGAAGTTAGTTGTCGCCAATAGTTCGGGTGATATGTCACAACAAGAATTGGCTGCTTCTTTTCCATTATCTACGACAACATTTAATATATGTAAATATCGCATTTTGTTGATTACAAAAGGAAAGTTGTTGATCAAGAAAAAATAGGCCATTTCAAAGACATATTAGATAACCTTGTTAGTTGAGGTATTATTTTTTTGGCTTAGCTTGTTCTCCTAATTTCAAGGAAATCAAATATATAGAATCAGAAGTAGTGGGAGTTTAGTTGCCATGAGTGGTTTTGGGATGATCGTTAATTGCATGCAGGAAAATCTCATAAGTGATGTCCTTTCTCATGGAGGCAATTCTTTTCACGTGGGCTCGTTTTCATGCATCAACTTGCAAAATATCGTAGGATTGTTTGGAGTCTACAAGGAGGGTTGAATGTACTAACAAAATTACCACTTAGAAATTCAAATCAGTTTTAATCTTGATAAATTTTAATCTTGGCTAGAGGTTGCCTACAAACATGCTACACATACATGTATACGGAATTGTAAAGCACGGAAGAAAAGTTTCCAGTAAGGTATAGAGTTCAAAAGAGAGATTGAAAATATTGAATTTTTTTTAAATTTCAATTGTTGGCTCTATCATAATCCTTGTTAGTGGAAATCGAACAAAGTCTCTAAGATTTCGTACCAAAAAGGTGAAAGTCTTGATAGTGTCCCCCACCAAGGGCCCATGAAGAACTTACCTACATATTGCACCATGGCTTATAGTCCACTAAGATCAAGTATCACTTGATGTAGAACTTCAAGAAGTAAGCGACCTCTAAGCCCTCACAAAATTCTTGGTTATTTCTCACCCGAAGGGTCCCAAGCACAGCTAACCTATCTTGGAGGCTCACACCATCCATATGTAACAAATGTTTCTTAATGATGAATCAATTGCTTGCATTTCAAAAGATAATCTCATGCATAAGCAAAATCTCATGGGACAGGAGGTTGGGCATTTGAAAAATAGGCTTCAAAAATAGGATAAGAGATATTCAAATGTTTGAAATGTATGTTGGAGTAGAATGCCCTTTGAACTCAACACAAGACTTCCGAGGTGGGGCTTGCCATTTCTCTCTCTTCTATATCTGATCTCGAGTGTGGATCTCATCGCATGTCGATGAGCATTACACGTTTACAACTAGTGCTAGAGTGGATGTGCCAAGGCTAATGCTGGAAAAACAGGCAATATAAGGGTTGCATAAAAGTTGAAGGGAGCGGAGATTGAGTGGTCCATGCATGATTCTTTTGTTGAAGAAGGTGGTGTAGGCATTAAGGGCCTTTAGGTTAAGAATGTCGCCTTGCTTAGTAAATGGTTTTTCAAACTACTTATTGAGAATAGCATTTTACAAACCTTGCAGTGCAACAAGTACCTAGGCTAGAAGGCTTTATCTTAGGTAGTTTGGAAACTTGGAGATTCACACTTTTGGACAGGTCTAATGATGGTAAATAAACACCTATTCTACCTTGGATTGTTCGCGATAAGGGATGGCTCAGAGTTACGTTTATGGAGGATAAGTGGCGAGACAATGCCACTCTCCGGTAATAATATTTAGTCTTGTACCGGATTGTATGCAATAAGTACGATACCCTTGTGCACGTGCTCAGCTCATCCCATCCGGATATTTCTTTCAGACGGGATTTGTTTGGTCCTCATATTTTGTCATGGCAAAATCTTCTCTCCAGATTTAATTTGATTAACCTGGAACAAGGAAAGGATGTATTTCGCTAGAATCTCACCACATTAGGGTCATTCACATCGACTATGTACCATGCACTTTGATACGTCTCCAACGTATCTATAATTTTTTATTGTTCCATGCTATTATATTATTTGTTTTGGATGTTTATGGGCTTTATTATGCACTTTTATATTATTTTTGGGACTAACCTATTAACCCAGAGCCCAGTGTCAGTTTCTGTTTTTCCCTTGTTTGAGTGTTTCGGAGAAAAGGAATATCAAACGGAGTCCAAATGGAATAAAACCTTCGGGAGAGTTATTTCTGGAACGAAAGCAATCCAGGAGACTTGGAGTATACGTCAGGGAAGCTTCGAGGTGGCCACGGGGCAGGGAGGCGCACCCCCACCCTCATGGGCCCCTCGTGGCTCCCCTGACCGACTTCTTTCGCCTATATATGTCCATATACCCTAAAAACATCGGAGAACAGAATAGATCGGGACACTACAAAAAAAGACACATCCGTGACATTTTGGGTCGAACGAAATTTTTTTCTGTCATACATATGACAATTCTATGACGATAATTGTGACAAAACCCGGTATCATCATAGATGTGGTGGGCTCCTACTTCTATGACAAAAAATCATGACAGAAAATGGGCTTTTCGTCCTGGGCGGTCCGGAGACGCAGCTGCATGACATTCTTTGGGCTGTCTATGACAGAAAAAACCGTGGTAGAAGCGAGGGGGAGGAAAATTTCGGGGAGTTCCCGGTTACAGTGGGAGGTCGGGGGCCGAGCGATGCGCGTTTCTCTCATACACGTACGCGCGTGTGTGCGAGGCGTTGGCTCTAACTAAATCCGAGCGAGGCGTTGGGCTCTAACTGAACCCGAGCGATTGCACTGCGGGCTACGCGTTACTGAACCCGAGCGACCGATCGATGGCTGTTAACTGAACCCGATTGAGCGATTCCTTCTCTATCTGTTGCTAACTGAGGCCGATCGATTGGATGAACAGTGAGCGTTGCAGGGGGGAGGGGGTTGGATGAACAGTGAGCGGTGGCGTTGCCTCTGGATGAACAGGACCCCGTGCTGTGGTGGAGGGCTGGATGAACAGTAGACGATGGAGGGGTGCCCGTGGAGGGATGGTTGAACAGGACCCCATGGTGTGGAGGGTTGGATGAACAGTAGATGATGGAGGGGTGCCCGTGGAGGGGTGGTTGAACAGTAGCCGGTGGAGTAGCGCGCGGTGGAGGCTGGATGAACAGGAGCCCGTGGAGGCTGGAGGAGGTCGACGGTAGCCCGTGGAGGCTGGAGGAGGTTGACGGTGGAGATGAACAGTATCCCGTGGAGTCCCGTTTTGCGGTACGCCACACCCCTCCCAATGAATAGGACCCCCTTTCGACCGGAGCGGTCCAACACAAGTCCGTTTCGTCCGTTTTGCGGTACTCCACACCCCTCCTGATCAACAGGACCCCCGTTTCGACCGTAGGAGGTCTGTTTCCTCCGTTTTGCGGTACGCCACACCCCTCCCGATCAACAGGGCCCCGTTCCGAACGTAGGAGGTCCGTTTCCTCCGTTGTGTGGTACGCCAGGCCTCGTTTCCATCGCCTGTTTCGTCCAAGGCCTCCCGATGAACACGACCACGCATTCCGTTCTGACCCAGCCGGTTGGCTCCCACGCGTTCCGTTGCCTCCCGATGAACACGACGCATTTCATTGCCTCCCCATGAACACGACGCATTCCGTTGCCTCCCCGTGAACACGACGCATTCCGTTGCCTCCCCATGAACACGACGACGACGTTGTTTCTCCGTTCCGACCTAGCCATGTACACGAGCCCTGGCCTTACATATGCGCGAGTAGGTGTTCGAGACCCTGCCCGTATGTACGTACGTGGCCGTATTTTCTTTCTTGCACCCTGGCCGCTGTACGTACGTGTACATGCTACGTGCGCGCCTCTACTACGACACGTACGCGCCTCTACTACGACACATGCGCGCCTCTACATCGACCAGTATATATGTACGTACACGTTCGCGACCAGAATGACAACGCTACGTACGCTTCGACCAGGTGGGTCCCGACTGTCAGGCACTTCCTTGCCTGCGAAGATGTAGCTGGTGGGTCCCAACAGTCAGGGGGGCGAATCGTTTTGTTTTTGTTTTTTTGCCCGGACGCACTTCCTTGCGTGCGAAGGTGTAGCTGCTGGGTCCCAGCAGTCAGGGGGGCGAATCCTTTTTTTTGGACGCACTTCCTTGCGTGCGAAGATGTAGCTGGTGGGTCCCAGCAGTCAGGGGGCGAATCATTTTTTTCGGACGCACTTCCTTGCATGCGAACATGTAGCTGGTGGGTCCCAGCAGTCGGGGGGAAACGTTTTTTTGCAAAATACGGTGGCCCGTCCGGTTGGTCCTCGCTATCAGGTGGGGAATAATTATTTTGCGCGTAATAAGGAGGCACTTCCTTGCTGCGGCCGTGGACCTAGCTGTCAGCCTCTCCACGTACAGTCCACGTCCGATGGAAGCCATTCCTTGACCACGTTGACCACGCCGCACCGAGAGCACCTGGGCGGTGGATGACGGCGAGGCCTAGGAAGGGGACGACGCGGAGCCGGGGAAGACGCGGCAGTGGATGCCCACGTGTAGAGGAGTATGAGGGTTCACTCATTCGGCTGCGGTGTGAGGCTGCCGTCACCGCAGAATAACAGGGGGTGTGGGTGCGTAGAGGGATGGCCTGGCCAGCGGTGGGAGTAGTAGGGGGCGATGAGGCCTCCGCGGCATCACAGTCGGCCACGGGTGGCAGGAGCAGGCGGCACGACCGGCGCTGCTTTGGGCGGCTGGAGCAAGAAGACCAGAGGTTGAAGAAGCACTACGACCGTTGGATGGACATCGTACGGTCACTGGAGCTAGAATTGTTCATATATTGACTAAAGTTGACAAAGGCCTCCGTCCCAGTCAACTTACTAGGCCCACAAGTCAGCCTCCCACCAAGGTGGGTCCAAACTAGCAGGGGGTATTCATTTTTTGTGCGTAATAAGGAGGCACTTCCGGTGGGTCCGAGCTGACAGCAGGGGGAATGTTTTTTCATGAAATACGGTGGCCCGTCCTGTGGGTCCCAGCAGTCAGGGGGAAACGTTTTTTTCGCGAAATACTGGTGGCCCGTCCGGTGGGTCCCTACTGTCAGGTGGAGGAATAATTATTTTTCGCGTAATAAGGAGGCACTTCCTTGCGGCTGCCGTGGACCCATCTGTCAGCCTTTCCATGTACAGTACTCTTCCGATGGAAGTCGGTCGTTGACCACATTGACCACGCCGCGCCGAGAGCACCACGGCGGTGGACGACGGCGAGGCCTAGGAAGGGGACGATGCGGAGCCGAGGAAGACGCGACAGTGGAAGCCCGCGCAGAGAGGAGTACGAGGGTTCACAGGTTTGGCTGCGGTGTGAGGCTGTCGTCGCTGCAGAATAACGGGGGGTGTGGGTGAATAGAGGGATGCCCTGGCCAGCGGTGGGAGTAGTAGGGGGCGATGAGGCCTGCGCGGCAGCACAGCCGGCCACGGGAGGCGGGAGTAGGGGGTGCCGCAGGCACTGCTTTGGCGGCTGGAGCAAGAAGATCAGAGATTGAAGAAACACGATGGCCGTTGTTGACGTATATAATAACTAAAGAAATCTTGCATACGCGTCAACTAAACAGGCCCACAAGTCAAACCACTCCCTCTTTTTTTAATAATTTATATATAGCTCATGGCAACTTCTTATGCAATTTATTGCAGTCGTTTTTTTGGTTGGCCAGGGCCAATTTCGCATATTTCTATGAGCTCCAAACTATTTTTAATACCGAAATGTCGAGCCAGATTTAAAGTACTTTGAAGACATATTTAAATTAGGTTAATGCCCAGTGAAATAGGAATATAAAAATGTGAAAAAATTCAGAAATTATAAAGTAATTGCCAATTTGTCATCTGTTTTTATATTTACAACCCATTTCATATTACTTCCAAGATTTGCAGGCGTCTTGAAAGAGTTGCAGCCCATCAGGGCGTAGAAAAATAAGTAGGCCTGGATTGGGTATTCTTCAGAAAAAATAAACTGGGCTCATTTTCACAAAGAAAAAATAGTTGGGCTGGTCACATGGTGAACATAAAATATAAGCCTAGGCTAGATGGGCCACAACCCAGTTCAAACCCTGCTCCGTCTCAACAATACCAAACAAAAAAATACTGCTTGAGTAGCTACGTCCCAGGTGTCAGCCGATCTTGTGATGTTCTCTTTTCTATTGACTATATACACTCACAATGTCGTGGGTCCCAGATGTCAGGAAAACACTAAGAGGAAGCATTTTATTTTTCCATACGCTGACATGGTGGGACCCTACTGTCATCCTCTCCACGTACTTCTGCCGATTCCTGTTCTTTGTTGACCATGTTGACAACGCGAGAGGGCGGCGCCACGGTGAGTGCATCAAAGCGCGTGGAGGACATCGGCGTTAACGATTTAGGAGACGATGGGGCGGCGATGCGTGTGCTGAGGCGCAGCCAGCCGTGGGAGGCAGAAGCAGGCGGCCCCGCCGGCGCTGGTTTAGTTTTGGCGGCTGGAGGAAGACAGGACTGAAGAAACACGACAGACTGTAAAAGCAGCAGGAGTACTTAACAGCCTTAACTGAAACCAGCAGGGGCACTTTGCCTACAATTAACCAAAGCTGAAAGCAGTATGAGTACGTATACAGGTTCAACCGTACAAAGCATGCCTCGAACAGTGCTACTTTGCCTACAATTAACCAAGGGTGAGGCCGCCAACCCCAGGACAAGGCCCGGGTGCCACCCCGCACATCCACAACCTTCTGAAAGCGGCTTCATCTCGCAACGTGGTCAATAAACAAGATATTCACTTTAGATCCATGGAAAAGCATGAACATAATCTTTTGTCGTATTCTCCAAGATGGACGGGCCTTCATTATTTGAGACCACCCATGAATAAGTATCTTTTCACCTCCAAGGGGAATTGAGTAGGTCGACATAAACATCATGTTGTGACCAAGCGCAAGTCTGACCCGACCATGGTCAGGCATCTGTATAGGAACAATAGAACTCGGCAGTTCCTGTTTCAAGAAGATCACAGCTGTAAAACTGTGTATAAGCAATAGTTTATGAACAACATATATAATAGAAAACAACTCGTACCATAAGTTTCTCGACACAGTTGGACCAGTTCAATGAGTGCAGCAGTGGCACACATATACCACGTGGCCTTCCACCATTGAAACGCCCCACAAGGACCTTAAGACGATCAATAAAGTGTAGGAACTTGTGGATGTCGATCCAGTCAACTTCAGTGCCATTAGTAACAGCCGAGTTATTACAGAGTAACGAACGAGCAGACTGCTTAACTCTGAAAAAACCTACACGTGCCACCAATTATAAGAAAATATTAGTTAGAAGTAGCATCTTCGTGAGAGATTCGTTGCTACTTCTAAACTTAAATTGTGATTAGTTAGACAGAATAGGTGGATTAAGAAGTAATCGAGGCAACAAGCAAGAACCAGATAGAAAACTAACAAGGATGAACAATTGGAACGACGTCGGGGTGGAAGATCACAGTGAAGATGGGACCATGTTCTGCTATTTCCATCAACATTCGTGCGCCAACTTTCAGTCCGTAACACTTGAGAAAGTTTATCCAAATTCGGCCATAAAAAAGCAGCGATCTTCTTGGTTCATGAACCCAAATCGGAACTTATATCCATGGCTTGTCTTCACTGTGACCATTAAACTAGGCCGAGCATCTTGAGTACATGTGTTCTGGCAGAGCAAATAATACACTGCAGGAAAAATAATATGAGAACACAACATGTTCAAAAAAAAACCCACCCTCCCGGATAGAAAGGAGGATTCTAGGAACATACTGTGCGTGTTTCAAAATGATGTGTTAGGATGAGAAGGAACAAGTGTGGCGTCTCGCCGAGGGGGCAGAGACTTGTAGGGTACTCGCACTTTGGGCACTGCAAATGAAACACACTATATTCAGTAGGAAGAAAAATGCATCAACGGCGGCGGCTGCCATCCTAGCATTACCTGCGACCAAGGGACTTGCATTTATCGGGGATGGATGAAGAATTTGTACCTGGTTCTCCATGAGAAAACCCTATGAAATCACCGAGAGGGGGTTTTCTATGAACAAGCGGACGAGGGAGAAGGGGATTCAGGCCCAATGAAATATTGCCGCTTCGTCTGTCCAGCTTACTGCTAAAGCTAGAAAGGGGGGGTTGTGATTTGACGGCCCATTGGGCATTACGCGGTGCTACGACCGGGGTGTGTCTACCGTGAAGTTGTGCACTCTAATTTGTGCATATGGCACGTGGACCCCGTTGCCGGTTGCCCCACATATCAGTGAAAGGAAGTAGAAAGACAGGAGTAACTAGTTACACATAAATATATTTTTTGACAGAGAGATACTCCCTCTATAAAGAAATATACAAATCTATTATATCACAGGCTCACCTTGCCGAGAAATATACTCCCTCTGCAACGCACGGGCATTATGGGGGTTCAACTTTTTTTATGGGTGTTCAGCTGAGAATATAATACTCAGATAGGCTCACGGTTCCGGACTTTGGGCTGCAGGCCGACCCTGCATGTTTGGGGGCCCATGTGTTCTACCTCAGCGCTTTTCATATTGCAAGCGATCGGTACGGCGCTAGTTTTAGATGCTGTCGCAAGGCGAATACACAAAATTGAATAAATCACGACAGATGTTGGAATGAAATCGAACGACAGTTCCTAACCAGCAATCAGAGTTGCAATTCTATCAACGATATACCATGTGATAAATAATACTGTCGTACTACTTATACACACAATACACTTGTTTCACCATGCCAGATTATTACATCAAAATCTCTCGGAGGATAGATCAGTTCGGCAGTTGCATGCTGCTACTGAAGAATTTCAAAGTTGATTTGGACCAGCTCTCCTTGCCAAGAAAGTTCGATTTTGACATCATCCCCTACCGCAAGATATGATTTAGATTTGAACCTTGACCATCCTTTAGCATCAATCATCATGCGACCATCCTTTGTACTTACGGTATATTGCGCAGGTTCATTCACACCTAGGTTGCGCATGGTAAGAGAAACTTGGCCGCGGTCGCCCGGATTGTTGAACGACTCCCTCGTTGCTCTAGGAATTCTCTGTTTGCAAACAAGAAGACATACCCAAACAGTTAGATCAACATAGTGAATCATGTGAAACAACATGGAAAGAAAAAAGAACGAAGCACTTGGGCGGCCAATGCTTACCAAGAAGGTGGACATGCCGGTTTTTGTAAGGACTTTGGTATATGAAGTGCGAACTGCAGCCCAGTCTGTTGCCCGTGCAACTGCATGGGCCGGAGTAGATGCAAGTGCAAGTGTTGGTACAGGTGCCGAAGCCGCTGCTGCTGCCGGAGATGGTGCTCCTTGTAGAGCTGGTGCCGGTGTCGGAGCAGGTGCCCGTGTCGATGCCCGATCCTTCGGTAGATCAAACTGATCCGCTGACGCAGTCAGTGCCCAATCCTCAGCTAGATCAGACTGAGCTGCTGCCGCTGTTAGTGCTAGAGCAACTGCCGGTGCTCGATCTGTGCGTGACAGCGGCGATCGTGTCTGATCTGCTATGATCAGCTTTCTAACTTGACTAGGATCCGTGACCGTGATCCAGTTTTTTTTCTTCATTTCTTTTAAACGCGAGAAGGACTAATTGTGGTGTTTTTGTTAAACCAAACTGCAGTTCATCATAGGGATTCAGCTTGTACTTAGACAACAAACTGATCCAATTTTTTCCAGTAATATAAGTGATGGACGGTGCCTTCGTTACTGACACGACATAAGAAGTGAAACCTGCAAAAATAGCCATCGTAGAGCAAACCAAACGGTTTATTCTGTGATGAATGTCACATGGCAAAACCTGCATCGTAAAATTGCAGGAAAAGAAAGAAAACATGACATTAAATCAATAAGATTTAGACAGTAAATCAATAATATTTACTTGATGTGACACGAGTGAATCCTTACCAGGAAATCACTATGTTGAAGTACTAAACAGAAGATTGATCGTCCAACTATGTGTGGCATGCAGGAGCCCTGCCTACTCCCACAAGCAGGACAGTCCAAAGGTCATGACAAACCGTATGGACCAAACATCCATGGGACTGGAAATCCTGGTGGATGCGATAAACCCTGCAATGCATACAGATATTGGAGTGTAACCATAATTGATAAACCGTCCTCACAAAAAATATGATCTGGATACTTCAAAATATACAGACTGAATTGAGTGGACAGACATTAACATAGACCATTCTCAGGACTGACCACACACCAAAAGCGGCAGTACTAATAAACAATCCAGGGTTCACAAACACAAATCAAGTACTGAACAATAGTACTTACTACAAACAAGCAAAGTTGCACTAACTAAACTTTGCAGACTATTTCTTGCCACTGACCTACGGGATGAACCCCTCATAACTAACTAGGCCATGGACTTCGTGTGAGATGTCTACATGCACCATCACCATATTGTCAACCTTGGAGAAGCTAACAGAGTGGTCTTTCCACTCATAAACATGATGATGAAGACATGCCGCATCAGATTTGTTGGGAAGCTTTACAAGAACCACACCCTTCGTAATCGAAGGCACAACCAGGAAATTGTTGTGGTCAAGTACAGCCTCGAGAACACGCCTGACAACAATGCTACAGGAAAACACTAGTTCAGGACACGTGGCGACAAGGACACAGCAGCTGGATAGTTTAGCAGTAGAACTCATCATCAGGTCTTCCAGTTCACACAGCATGACTTTGAGAACTTCATCTCCACCGCGGACCTGGTTCTAATTCAAATAGAAACCATATTTTATTACTACCTCCGTTCAGAAATATAAGATGATTTTTGATATTATACTACATATATGACTACATATATGCACAAAAATGAGTGAAAAAAGACACTAGAACATGTCTTCAAAGGCATGAGAGCAGAGGGATTACATGCAATATCCATACCACAAGTTACTGAGGCAAATATACCCTCTTAAAAGGTAGCATTGATGTTCATAAAGTACTCCCTCCGTCCCAAAATTCTTGTCTTAGATTTGTCTAGATACGGATGTATCAATTTGATACATCCGTATCTAGACAAATCTAAGACAAGAATTTTGGGACAGAGGGAGTAGTTGAAAGTAATCTATAAGAAATCAGTGTCAACCTCTCGCATGTTTTGGTCAAAAGAGGAATTTAGAACCGTCATTTGGCACACTAAAATCACATGCAAGATCACCCAGAAGGTTGTACTATCAGTACTAGTACTGCGTGTTAGATGAAAAAGACGATCAAGATCGAGAAAAAGATCGTCAACAAGAGACATTACATGGACTTGCTTAATGAGGGATCCCAGAGAGGGGGGCTTGGACAGGGCGATGGCTTTGAGCTTGTCTGCGATAGTCTCGGTGGGGTGCTTGCGCTTCTTCGTACCATGAGCCTCGACGGTTTTGGCCAGAGCCATAGACATCACGCCGGCCGGTGCTCCGACGTCCATCCAAGAGAGGAAGCTGAGAGAGAAGAGTGAAAGGAGGAACGAGATGAGGGAGAAGCGAAGCGAGTGGGGGTTTTCTTCAAGAGAGGAAGATGAGAGAGAAGAGTGAAATGATGGTTGCTTCGTCCGTCCAACTTACTGCTGGAAAGGAGGGGGGTTTTGTGATTTGACGGCTCATTGGGCATTACTGCAGTGGTTCGATTGGGGTAATCTACCGTCACTCTACTACGGAGTAATTTAGTGCATGCCTGGTGGACCCAAGTGTTGGCTGTCCCACACGTCAGCGAAAGTGAGTAATTTAGTGCATGGCTGGAGGAGGATCCGCACGGTAGAGCGTGTCCATTGTTTTTCTGAAGAAAAAAATGATTACAGCAAGCGTTTCCACTCTTACAACGGAGGAGTGCAAAACACGGCAGCCACTTGAACATACACAGTGCTCCTACTACTAGGCATGTGCAGTGGTTCATACGTCAGTACTACACAATCTTGTTGCTAGTGTAGTAAGATATGACGATAGCAAATGATGTTGTGCGCATGTCAACTACTCCTATATGTAACATAGTACCGCTTTTTCAACTGTCCGGTCGAGAATGAACGGTGAGATCAATGGTAACAAAACTAGGTCCACAGCGCACGGAGAGTATAGTGCTATAGTACTCCATGAAACATGAACCATATGAAGCACGAATAGTGTTAGGCAGGGTGTATGAAGGGTGCACGGGATGGGAGCAAAAGTTCCCTTCTCGACCCACTTTTGGGCGTTTGGCAGAGTGCATGAAGGGTGCATGAGTCCACACTAGTAGGTTGATGAAAATACACGAAGAGGAAACACCTATATTGAGATGAGAATGCAACCAAACACACCCACACGCTTTGTGCTACAGTGACTGATCCGCACCGTCTGAGTTTGATCCAACGGTCATGTTGCGGTGAGACATGGACATGCCCATGCAGAGGGCGCTTAAACACCACCGAAGTCCCTTTGCTTCTCGAGGCACACGACGTTGGTGATGCAGGGTGCAACTGCCCGCAGAGCCCGCTCCCGGTCAACGGGAGCCAGTGTCAGGCGCCTCACCTCGGACTCCGTGATCTGCTGCGCCGCCATGGCACCAGGTAGAAGCAATGGGGAGAGGAAGCAAAGGGGGCGAAACGGCTGAAAGGCAATGCAATCTACGGGAAGGCGGAGGGAGCGGGGAATCTTTTGGTTTTCACCACGGTAAAACACCAGTCGGCGACTTCTCACATCAGGGAGCAGTGGGTTTTTACAGGCGGAGTCATCGTGACTAATTGCTGTGGCGCCTGCTCCCGTCAATCAAAAAATTAAAAATCCTATCGCGCCTGCTCCCGTCAATCAAAAAATTAAAAATCTTGCCGCACCCAAACACCAGAGCAACGCCGCGGTGGATATTTAAATTTACCTGCCGGCAAGTAGATAAAAAAGGGGTGAAAAAACAAATGTGGTGGCGGGCTAGCTAATCCGTCGAACTACCCCAACTAGCTAGCCACCGTGCTTCACTGATGTACTCAGCGGGAAAGGTGGTCTTTCGTGATTTGACGACTCATTTACTTGCTTCGGCGCTACGACCGAGGAGGACCCAGAAAACGCGTGGTAGGGCGTTCCACATCAGGAAGAATATATGCGTGCCCAAAACCGCGCGGTAGGGTGTGCCACGTCTCGGCACGGAGGAAAAATGTGCGTGTAAAAATATACTGTATCAGATGTAGTACCTATGGTTCGACCTCGGGACCCAGCCAGTCGGTCGAAAACACCCCACTAGACACACAACTTGATCATGCAAACATGGCACGGAGGATAGATGTGGTTAGCTCCGCCTCGACCAGCCACAACGTCTCTTGTTCTAGGCGATTCTTCTATTTTCCAAGCTTTTTTTAGTTGTAATAACACCACGTCAAGCTAGCGCCGCTCTTCATGTGTGCCCGTGTAAAGGTTAGACAATGGAGAGAAGAGAGATTGAGATCGCAGACCTGGGACCCACCAGTAAGTGAGACAACGGGCATGCACGTGTTGACGAGGCACTCCCTCTACTCTACTCAACGCAAGTACTGTATAAAATCAAGTTATGGGACAAAGCCAACAACCGTTCGTTTTTTAGGCTATCGACTTACACTTTGTAGTCCAGGTTGCTAGTTCAAATCTCGTCTTTCAGATTTGTTAGTTTTAGGCCCAAATTTGATTAATGACAAGTGGGACCCCCGTGTGTTGTTCCGATATTTCAGTGTAGAATGGTTTTTTTGAACAAACACTTTGCACGGTTAGACAAGTAACGGCACGAGTTACACATATTTTGCAAGTTTACGAACAAAAATGACAGCGGAATAGAATATCATATCCACCCTGCAGCTTAGATACTATGGCGATATGAGTTTTTACACCGTTGGAAGTGAGATCCAATGGCTTGGGAGTAGTCTTTGTAATTATGCGCAATTTCCAAACTCTCCAAAGGTTTTTTTTGCAAATAAAACATTCAGGCCTCGTGTGTGCCGCTGCATCTTCGATCCAACGGCTCCCCGGTGCTCATATTAGGTGCTCCCTGTAGCTTAATTACCCGCTAAGGTGATATGAGCATCTAGGTCGTATGATCAGTGATCAGATGGCACATGCGTAGTACTTGTACTTTCTGCGCATTTCCCAAACTCTATCAGCCGTATATTGCAAAAACATTCAAACCTCCTATTGTGGGCCGTTAGATCTCAGTGAACTCGTATCACCATAAAATCTACGGTGCGGGAGCACCTCATACTCTCCCATGCGAGAAAACATAAGGTGCTATTGCAGCTTGGATGCTACGGTGATACGAGCTTGGAGGTCGTTTGATCTGAGATCCAATGGCATCTGAGCAGTCTTTGTGCTTGTAATCAGTGGCCGAACTCTTTTGGGGATTTTCTGCAAAAACCATTCGAACCACCGAGGAGGTGTTGGGTCACAAATCCAACGCCTCCGAAGAGCTTGTATTACCAAAGCATCTAAGGTGTGGTAGCACATGATATTCTTACATACAGGAGAATATGATGTCCTCCTTCGTCTTAGATGCTACGGTGATACGAGCTTCGAGGTCGTTGGATATGGGATCAAAGGGCATCTAAGTAGTTTTGTACAAATTGTGTGCAATTCTCAAACTCATCAAGGTTTCCTACAAAAATATTAAGACACATCATGTGAGCTGCTATATCTCAGATCTACAAGCTCCAAGCAACTCGTATCGGCATATAGCATCTAAGGTATGGGGGCACATGATATTCTCCCGGGGAGGAGGGGTGGGGGTGCACAACCAATCGGTGGTTGGGAGGGTGGGGACAAATATAATCTAAACAACCCTAAACAGAGCTCCGCAATTTTATCTAAGGTCGAGGGGTTGACCCCCGACAATCATAGCTCCGCCTAAAAACAACATTTGCATGTACTGTAGTACTAGACTTAATGTTCATGTTTCAGTTTCATGTTCATTTTAAATATTGAACTGAGGACCATGGATGTCTTACATTTTACTCCCTTTGTTCCCAAATATTAGTCTTTTTAGAGGCTTCAAATGGACTGGCACATAAGGATGTATATAGACATATTTTAGAGTCTGGATTCACTCATTTTGCTCCGTATGTAGTCACTTGTTGAACTCTCTAAAAGACTAATATTTAGGAATAGAAGGAGTATTTTTAAATTCGTGTCATACATGCATGGTTTGAAAAAATAGATGCACTATACTTATTGGATTGTTGTTGTGTTCATGCGTGTGTGTTTCTATGTGTGTGTGTGTGTGTGTGTGGTCATATGCTTGATACATACAAAGTTTCTCACCTCCATATTGTTCATCTTTTAAATTTGAATTTGCATTGGAAAACTTACTAGGGATACCATGAAATGTGAAATCCACGTTGAGATCACTATATCACAAACTCACTCTAATTCAACAACTCGTCATAAATCAACTACCATGTTGAGATTAGTATTTGCAAGGAAAATACGGGTATTGTAATACACATAGATTCGTTCGGCAATTTAAAAGGTTCCTTTCATATTCTTGAATGGTAGGACCCAACGGCGTACCAGCCAGACCTTGGCTCGTGTTGATCCTAAAAAAACCGGGCTCGTGTCCTTCGGTGGCGTGCGTGGTACGCACATTAGGCAACCCCAACCAGTCGAGCCTCAGCGTTCCAAGTCGAAATATCTGGCGGCCAGAATTCCAGCCCTAGGAAATTCCCCTCATCTCCCCGGTCCATAATGACTACCGATGAACAACAGAGGGATGCTTTAGTAACTAGACACCGTTACCTACCGTGCCGAGCACGGTTCAATTCCCTCGGTCGCCGCTCGTCAAGGTCACCCGTCAACTTCATTGCCTAGTACTACTACTACAACTACACCAGGATGAGCACAGAATTGAGCCGTTTGTTCGCGCCTAGTACTTGAGTTAATATATCAGGCAATGAACTGGTACGGAGGGATTATCCTTTTACTCTACATATATAACTTGTCTGAAGTCTAACTAAGCAAAATGTTTGACCAAATCCTTTCTTAAGAAATACAATAGGACAGATGTACGGTTTGAAAATTTATTGCATGATGCAGGTTATGATATTGTTTCGAATCCTGGATCTTAAATTTCAAAAAATCCAAAAGTGAGCATAAATTCTTGAAACTAAGCATGGTCACATGATATGGCACAAATATTACTTCGTAAGTTTTTTCTTCAATTTGAGACAAGCTGGTTATGACAAGTTGCACAAATGAAGAGCCAAAGTATTTTGGAACAAAGACCTGCCACGTTAAGGCGAACGCTTTCACTATTGAAACCGTGGGTGTTTACGTGCTGCCACGAGTCCCCACTTCTCATCGGCAGGTGCCGTCCGAGCAAGTGTGTGAGTCGACGGGAGGCGTGTGAGCAGACCGCTGCGCCGGCGGTCAGGGAGGCGTGCGAGCATACCACTGTGAAAGCTCACCGGGAGGCGAGCTCTTTAACCAGGCTCCGCTGCCCACCGTCGTCCCAACTGCTCCCACTTTTAATGTCGCTGGTGCCGCAGCTTAAAATAAACCCCGCACTACCCGGTATCGCTACAATCCTCTGTCTTCCTCTCCGATTCTCCTGTCATCTACCTCCAACTAGCCTGACCTAAACGTACGCCATGTGCATCACGATGGTCTGCCCTTAGTGTTCCAGTTTCCTGAGAAAGACACCCAGCCAGAGTCTCAAGAACATAAGGCGCTTTGGGACAAGCTTGAACTGGTTTTGCGGGAAGACGCCATGCCTGTCCACGCTCCCGTTCCGGCTCCCATCGCCCCAACTGCGCCAGCGCCCATCCCCGTGGCATTGATGGGCTGGGAGCCGCACATTGTCGCCGAGCTTGATCCCACGGGGTTCCACAAGGTCCCCGCCGACTTTCACGCGCCCGTGCACCTGCCAGCGTATGCTCCTGCGCGTGCACTGACGCGCACGCCCGTGCTGGTGCCCGTGCACCTCCCAGCGCATGCGCCTGCACGTGCACTGACGTGCGCGCCCGTGCCAGTGCCCGTGCACACGAATGTCTCCGCCACGCCATTGACAGCGCCTGTCCCCGTGCGGGTGTCAGTGCCCCCCTCAGCGGCATGGATGGCCGCCGTCGACCGCTTCCTTGCACCAACGCCAGTCGCCTCCTCCCGCCAGTTGACTCGCTCTGAAGTCCAGAACATTTTGGCCTTCCTCGAAGCTAGGCCAATGTCCAGGAGTACGCCAACAACGGTGCAAGACGCCGCCGTCGCCGTCGGTCAGTGGCCCGACGACACACAGAGCACGACAGAGGAGCCGCTTCCCACCGCAAGACGCCCCCGCCGCCGCCGCGCAATCTAAATTTGCCATGAAAAACGTTCGGATTGCCATGCTTAAAATCCGAACGTTTATCATTTCCGTTTATTTTATATCGATCATCGTATAATTTAAAGTCGGAGTCAGACTGAACGAAATGTATGGTTTGATCGATTGAATGTTCTGCTAGAGCCGTATCAAATTAAATATAAAACATCATCAAGCCACATGTATTCCTTGTCATCCAACGACCTAGACTGCTTCAATGTCGAGCGCTCAACACGTTTAGCGTGCAGTTAATTTCATGCCAAAAATAGTGCTAATCACATGACAACACGCAAATAATATCATAGTAGTTAATATCCGCATGCACTTAATATACTTCCAAATTAACGTGCATTGCACGTACACACTGACTAGTGCTGCTAGTACGTGAAACTGGTGCCGTGACTTGTGAACGCGTCCAGATATGGTCAACAGCAACATCGCCCGCGAGTTCTTCCTGTTTGCCCATGCGTCTAAACGCAGAAGGGGAGGAGAGAGAGAGCACACATGGAACCCACCAGTAAGTGAAGGCGAATAGTATTAAAAATAATATTACATGTTATCCATTAATTGGGCTGTGGTAATATAAAAACATTATGTGAACAAAGGGGGTACAACAAACATTGCTATTCTACGTATGTTGCCTATTGACGTGCGGCTTGAAGGCCCGGTCGCATGTTCGATCCTCGTCCTTTATTTTCTTAATTTGTATATGGGTCCAAATTTGTTTCATGACATGTGGGCCCCTCGGTGTGTAGTTTGTAGCACTTTAATTTGTGAGTCGAAATTTGTTCCATTCCAAGTGGACTATTGGTGTGTATAGTTTTGTAGCTTATTTATAATAATTAAAGTGGACAACATAGTTTTTTCAATATACCATGGTGCGACGTTGAAGGCGAGAAAGGACGTGCGAGAGAGCGATGACCGAGCCAGAGGGAAATCAACTAGGGGAGTTGCGTGGGTTGCAACGGTGTTTGGAGTAGTTGTGGGCCGAATGCTACGAAAATATAATCTAAACCGACCAGAAGAAATGCCTACACAAATTAATCCAAGGTTGGAGTGCCCCTCGCAATGTAAATAGCTCCGGCTTTGCAAGGGATGGAGAGGTAGTAGCTTCAACGCGTGGAAGATACGGTGTGACAAAGCGAGGTCAATCGAGAGACATATAGATAGAGAGACAAAGTGTGGTCCGACATTCATTGAACAAATATATATGCTCTGGAGAGATATTGTCCGATTGAGCTTTTTGGCAAGGGTGAGTGCTGTAAGATAGAGCTTGAGAGATCATCCAGTCACACACGTGTAGATATATTTTGTGCGTGGGAGGAAGCAAGGTCAACCGATCACATAGGGTCGTCGTGCGATCGAAAGAGTGAGACAGGTTGGAGAGAGTGACCTAGATAGACGATGTGCGTGAGAGAGTATACAATGTGAATAGGTCGAATTAGGCTCAAACATGGTGATATATCGTTTTTGTCCGAGAAAGAGCGAGGTCAATCGAGACATACGGAGAGAGAGAGAGAGAGAGAGAGAGAGAGATTGAGTGAGCGTGGCCCACCATGAGGTCGAAAGAGTGGCGGCAACTTGGATGGACTGACCTAGATAGACAATCTGCATGAGCGAGTATATAGTGTGTCGATCGAGGACCGAACAAGGAGATATATCATTTGTGTGTGAAAGAAAATGAGGTTAAACGAGACTCAGATAAAGAGGGAGAGATTGAGCGAGTGTGGCCCGCCATGCGGAAGAAAGAGTGAGACAGTCTCGAGGGAGTGACCTAGATATACAACGTGCGTGCGTGCACACGAGAGGTTGGTGGGCTAGATAGGCAATGCATGTATTTCGTGCGAGAGGGTGAGAGGGAGAGGAGGGAGAGAGAAAGAGCTCGGCATGGGGTGCAATGGCGGGTGTGTCAGGTAAATACATTTGGTAACAGAGTGGAAAAAGGGTTGTGTAGGTTAGAGACTTAGAGATCGAAACATGGAGAGAAAGAATGAACGTGTGTTGGAAATCGATAGCTTCCTAAGGTGGTTAGGAGAGGAAGATTGACCGATACAGGAAGTATGTAGCATTTGT
>NC_041388.1:549062185-549089687 GCF_002162155.2 Triticum dicoccoides | reverse complement strand
TACATTGTAAGATTTGAACCGAGGACCAGGCATATGGGTAATTATTTCGAATTCGTGCCATAATAAGTTTTGAAAAGTTGACATTGACTCAATTTTTTGTGCTATTTTGTAGGTCATATGTTTGAATCTATCCAAAAGTTTTCTCACTATCATGGTGTTCATCATATACATATGAATTTGTATTAAAAAAGTAGCGTGGATACAGCGAAATGCGAAATCCACGTTAGAATTGGAGATCACTACGTGACACACACTCTAATTCAAATAACTAACTACGTGACACACACTCTAATTCAAATAACTAATTATGTGACACACACTCTAATACACGTTAGCATGGGTACCGTTTCGAGTTTTTTTTCAAATAAGTCCTCATTAATTAATTTATAGTACTCCCTCTGTTCACTTTTATAAGACCTTGAAGACATTTCAGACAATGTGCAAAACAGTTCATTTTAAGTTGTCTGAAACAACTTACAAAAGTGAATGAATGGAGTATCTCGTTTCGAATGACTAATTATTGCAAGGAAAACATGGGCATGGTAATACATACAGATTCGTTTGCAAATGAAAGAAGATTCGTTTGCATTCTCAAATGTAGGCGCACCAGGCAGACTAGGGTCATGTCGGGGTGGACGATGCTTCGATGCCTTAAAGGCAACTGCCTTTGGGAAACTGACATGTGGGCCAGCCACCTATTGGGCCCACATGTCATGGACACAAAGGCAGGTGCCTTGAGGCACCGAAGCATAGTCCTGTCGGGGTGGTCGCGTGTGTCGGACGGACGCATAGCACCCAGCCACCCACCCCCTCCCCCCCCAAAAAAGGATGACGACAATATAAGTTCGCGCTTCCACATTTCGGATTAAAATATCTTGCAGCCCCAATTCTAGCCCTGCTAAATCTCTCTTCTCCACCGTCCCCTTCCGCGCCTAGATTTTGCTCAAATCCCTAATTCGCCGCCAACCCTCGAATCGCCCCTCGTCTCGTCTCTTTCCCCACCGTTCCCCACCTCTGTGCCGAACGACGACGATGAAGACGACGGTCGCGCTTCACCACCACACCGGAGCTACCTCATCTACCCCCTCGTCTACCGCACCGGGTGGTCCACCGACAACGTCGGCCGCCGCAACCGACGTGCCTCACAGACACCGAGTTCCACCACATCAGGTGCGCTTCACCGACGTCGTCTCCCAGCTCACCGGGGCTACTTCATCGAGCACATTGTCGCACCTCCGCCCCCCGAGGCCGTTGGGGCTTCACCAACGGTCTCGTCCACCGCATCGTAGTGCTCCGCTGCCACTCAAGATCTGCATCCATGCGCGGCCAGCCAACGCTAGCGCATCACCCTCAACGGCTCTGAAGTGACCTGCACTCTAGCTAGGCGAGCATGCCCAAACGCCGGCCCGAACTAGGTATCCACACATCACTCCCTTGTGCACGGTTCCGACGATGTTTCGATATCCTTTCACTGCTCTCTTAGCTTACACGCCTATGCAACTCTGACTTTAACTCTTATTTCTTCTGGAGATATCATCTGAAACAAGCAAATCCATTTTTTAGCGAAGCATGACGGCGCTACGGGATCTGGTACACATCCTGCACACCCGTATAACCTTGTAAGTATCTGTCCTCCAGTACAACATCAAGGTCGATTCCTCTTATTTGATCAACCATTCACCGTGTCAAAAATGCAGAGGGGGGTGCAAGGAGCACAAGGCCTGCACATCCAAGCAAGTGGTAACATGGACTTGTACATGGAACATCCCAAGCGCAAGCAGAGCTGCAGTGAGCATGTACAATGAGCTAGCGTAAGTCCCTACATTTCATTTAATTCGTACTGGCATTCATGTATGATTTGTGTGCAGTGGCTGGTCCACGAATTCAAGTTACCAGGGCGAACATTTAACTTAAAAAATACGAAGGCACTTGCACTCCAGAAATCAACATAACTTGAGAAATGTGAAGCTACATGCACTTTGAAAACCAGCTAATGATCCGAAGTAGTTCAGATTATAAACACTAAATGATGCAAGCACCAAAAAACACAAAATGCAACATGGTGTACAAGGACTACAAACATGGTCTGTACCTGCTTGAATTATTCGTTCTCTAGCTGAAAATATCGAAGTGTAATTGCACGTATAACCAGTGCGCAAACTGCATATCAATATATCTATCCTGCACAAGTATGCCAATAGTTTCAAACAACAGATTAGAAAATTATTTATGCTATGTTGTCATGATACGGGGACTTTCTAGTAGATGGCCTCGACGTTTCCTCAAGCTATGAAAATGCACTATAATTTGCTTGTCATCAATGCCTGCAAATCTATGTCTCTCTCAACATAGTAGATCATCATTAGACACTAAATCCTTCAATGAGCTTGCAAAATGCTTGCATTAGATCCCTCATTAGACACTATATGTTCATCACCAGGAGCATGTAAAATGTTTGCATCAAATCCTTCATTAGCAGTATGTTCATTAGACACTTCCGGCTCGAGAACAACATGAGCTTTTATGTTTGCACCAGAAACTTGATTAGATACATCAGATTCAGTCAGTTCAGTATTGATTGGGGGATTTATAAAATAAGTAGAAATTGGTTTCATTTTCTCATAGATTCCCTACATACAAGCAGTTTTACAACACCGTCAGGTTTAACTATTGGCCAGAAATTGAAGAGTTGAATTAGATATAATCAGGGATGTGATGTACCTGCGTGTTGCGCATGCTACTCTTGCAAGCTGCGACTGTCCGTTTGCGCAAGCTCGATGCCGTGCCCGTGCTGCCGCCGCTGCTTCCCACGCATGCTACACCCAGGGTTGGATCTTCATTCTTGTCCTTCTGTTTGCTTGAAGCCCGGCGACCGCCCTCCAACGAGGGCGCGAGGAAGTGCTGTGTCGGTCTGTCCAGCAGCGGCTAGGTTAGGAGCGAACCAGACTGGAGGCTGGAGCGAATGAATTGAGAGTTTTCCTGCTGTTGATCGATATGGGAGGCACTCGTTTGGGCCGCGAGCCTGCTATAGGGCCTGCCTTGCACTTATGTTATTGGCCCATACAAATTGAAACATTTTTATTCATTTTTTACATTGCCTGCTCGTGCGTTGGGATGAACAAAACTAGCATGGGCCAACCTGGACGACTCAAACTAGGTGCACACTTTTCAGCCACTTGAGGCGGCCGCCCATATGGTGGCGTCGCCCCTTTTTGCGTGTATGATTGGATAGTGAAAAATATTCTTGTGGCGCTTTTGATTTACCCACAGAATGGTTGAATTGCTTGTTTCTATGAACCGAGTTTGCCAATAATGTGAAGGATGCCAGTCTTTTCATCCTATTGTAGATTGCTTAGATCTCGATATGCCAAAAGTAATCGCATGAAATATACAGTAAAAGCCAGTGTGATGTGTTTGGCTACAACTAGTCTGACTACACGTCCTCATATAACATATCAAGGATGCACCATCTTACCAGATTAATCATTCGACTTACTCATGCAGTGTGGGAAGAAAGAAGTATTGGGACTGCGTATCCAAGCAATTGATGCCATGGACTCCTTCGTACAACCTTGTAAGCGAAAAAGAAGTTGCAGTGTGCCTGTACAAAGAACTAGCATAAGTTCAGTTACCTGCTTCTCGGAATTTTAGTTAGCCACATATTGCAAAATTGTTCAATTACGTTGCTTGGCTTAATTTAGTTTGCTACTGATTACATAATGGCACAGCCTATTAATCATATTGTAGATTGCGCCTATCTATGTGTTTGATACTTACTGTTAAGAATTACTTGTTTGCCTTAACTTAAATATCTACTTGTTTGTTTAACTGCTTTGTTGCTGCAACAGCGGGTTACAATGATGTTAATAACTACTTTTCAGCATCCAATTGAAACTCTTTAATTCCTTGTTCGTTTAACTGGTTTGCTGTTATAACTCCCAGTTGAGATGTTTTGCTAACTTCAACTTTTCTGAATCCAATCAGAACTTTAATGGCAAAACATGTTAGCCCAAGATCAAAGAGCGAGGTCCCCATGGACGTTGCATCATCCCACAGCAGTGGCACCAGCCTAATCGTGCATTATGAATTGCCAACTGCTGATGCTCTAGAGGCTAAACTAGTGGTAGAAAGAGATTATGCTTCTGCACTTAGAGATGAAGTTGACATGTTGAGGAAGCAAACAACACAATCACAAGCAGTACTCAAGACAACCATTAAATATTTGGTGGATTTCAAAACAAAGCAAGCTAAGACTGACCAGATTGTTAAGGTCCTGAAGGAAAAAAGGAAATTAAATTCCTACTTGGTAAATCATAGGTGAAATGTTCTTTCCATAGTTGAATAACCTTTGTGTTGTCTGTTCATGTAATCAGTCAAACCATTTGTTTTAGAGATCATGTAATAATTGTTTTTTTTTGTTTTTTGGTTTGTAATTTTATTTGAGCACAAGTCTGTATTAATTGATAAGACTCGGAGACATTTCATTTGGATTGTTGTGCCAGACCTACAAATATGCCAATCGGGCTGAATGTGCATTCAGCAATAGTAGTAGTATAGATGGACCATAAGTGGCACGGATCGGAAAGGGCCAAGATGCTAGCTAAAAAAGGATGCTTTTGTAGCCAAAAAAAGTACATCAGCCTGGCTTATGTATGTTAGTTGATATTATTGATCCATATACTCTATAAGTGTTTATATGTCTGTTAGTTCTGTACATTCTTGGTTAATTGACTCGGTATTTGAATCTTGATACATCGCTTGTGTACATATCTAAATGGGAGTACACATTATGCTGCGTGTGACATTTGAGTTGGACATGAAGTGTTCCAAATATTCGAATTCACCTTAAACTCGATTCTAGTTTCTGAATTTGAGTATCGACATTTGTAAACCATATTCATATATGCAAGTGGAATACATCTTTGTCGTCCTTTTGAAGATATATAAAAACACATAGAATGATTTATAAAGATTCATATAGGAATACAAAATGGATTCGAATTTAGTTGCCAGGGTAAACGTGGATGCTTATTGTCCCAAAATTCGAAAGAAGCAGCAAAATATCCACTCCCACGTCGGCTGCCCGAAGCCAAGTGTTTGGGAGATGGAAATTACTGTCTACCCATTACACAGACAATCCATCGGCCCGATTTCCACTGCTCTAAATAGGGGTAGGTTAGTAACTTCAATTAGACGTGACACGACCGCCCCTGAGCCCATTCCGACACGGTGGGCGTCAAACATGGGCGGCAAAACTCATTTGATTCAACCTCGTCTGAAATACCTCTGTTCCTCCCTCCATTCCCCATTCATACACGGTGGGCGGCAAAACAAACTCGACTCGGCTGAAATTGATGTAGGAAAATATTTTCAATAGGGGCAGGTTTGTAACTTCACTCAGACGTGACACAACCGCCCTACCTGTCAGCCCCGTTCATACACCGTCGGCTGATGACCCACAAGTATAGGGGATCTATCATAGTCCTTTCGGTAAGTAAGAGTTTCAAACCCAACGAGGAGCAGAAGGAAATGATAAGCGGTTTTCAGCAAGGTATTCTCTGCAAGTACTGAAATAAGTGGTAACAGATAGTTTTGTGATAAGATAATTTGTAACGAGCAACAAGTAACAAAAGTAAATAAAGTGCAGCAAGGTGGCCCAATCCTTTTGTAGCAAAGGACAAGCCGGAACAAACTCTTATAATAGGAAAAGCGCTCCCGAGGACACATGGGAATATCATCAAGCTAGTTTTCATCACGTTCATATGATTCGCGTTTGATACTTTGATAATTTGATATGTGGGTGGACCGGTGCTTGGGTGTTGTTCTTACTTGAACAAGCATCCCACTTATGATTAACCTCTATTGCAAGCATCCGCAACTACAACAAAAGTATTGAGGTAAACCTAACCATGGCATGAAACATGTGGATCCAAATCAGCCCCTTACGAAGCAACGCATAAACTAGGGTTTAAGCTTCTGTCACTCTAGCAACCCATCATCTACTTATTACTTCCCAATGCCTTCCTCTAGGCCCAAATAATGGTGAAGTGTTATGTAGTCGACGTTCACATAACACCACTAGAGGCTAGACAACATACATCTTATCAAAATATCAAACGAATACCAAATTCACATGACTACTATTAGCAAGACTTCTCCCTTGTCCTCAGGAATGAACGTAATTACTCACAAAGCATATTCATGTTCATAATAAGAGGACTAATAATATGCATATAGGATCTGAACATATGATCTTCCACCAAATAAACCAACTAGCATCAACTACAAGAAGTAATCAACACTACTAGCAACCTACTAGCACCAATCCCAGACTTTGAGACAAGAATTGGATACAAGAGATGAACTAGGGTTTGGAGATGAGATGGTGCTAGTGAATATGATGATGGAGATTGCCCTCTCCCGATGAGAGGAGCGTTGGTGATGACGATGGTGATGATTTCCCCCTCCCGGAGGGAAGTTTCCCTGACAGAACAGCTCTGTAGGAGCTCTAGATTGGTTCCGCCAAGGTTCCGCCTCGTGGCGGCGGAGTCTCGTCCCGAAAAGTCCCTTCTGATTTTTTTTCTCATCGAAAGACTTCATATAGGAGAAGATGGACATCGGAGAGCCACCAGGGGGCCCACGAGGTAGGGGGCGTGCCCTAGGGGGGTGCGCCCCCCACCCTCATGAGCAGGGTGTGGGCCCCCTGGCCTTCATCTTTGGCGAGGATTTTTCTTTATTTATTTTAAGATGTTCCGTGGAGTTTCAGGACTTTTGGAGTTGCGCAAAATAGGTCTCTAATATTTGCTCCTTTTCCAGCCCAGAATTCCACCTGCCGGCATTCTCCCTCCTTATGTAAACCTTGTAAATAAGAGAGAATAGCCATAAGTATTGTGACATAAAGTGAAATAACAGCCCATAATGCAATAAATATCGATATAAAAGCATGATGCAAAATGGACGTATCATGGGCGCCAACCATGGGCGCCAACCACCCTCTCCTCGCCCGAAATCGCTCTGGGCAAATATTGGCGAGATGCGCGATTACCGTCCTATCCCCAACTGACGAGACGTCCAAATTTTAAACGGGGGCTAAGTTCGTAACTTTCCCATATTTCACACATGCCCGTCCCAAAAACATGGTTCCCCGTACCTCTCCCTCCATTTTCCCATTCATACACCGTCCGTGCTAGAACACCCCATCCCCACACCAGCCTCCGTCCGCCACCCCACCCATCGCCGCCATCCTCCACCACATCCATCGCCACCGTCCTCCACCATGCCGGAGCGCCTACCAAGACCGCGTCGTCCACTGCTAGAGATGGACGTTTCTCATCCACGGCGACGGACCAATAGCCTTGCATCGCGTCCTCTCGCTTCATCGGCGCCATCGTCCTGTTTGCCGGGGCCGCTCACACGACCTTCTCTTCCACTGCAATGGGACTTATCCCCCGATGCACCCGTCTACCATCGCAGATCTGCTTCAACGCCACCGACAGCCATCGCACCCCCGAGGCCTACACAGCGCCGCAAGAGAGGTGGTACTTCATATCTCCTCAACTTTTTGATCTCAACCAGAAAATAGATTTTAACTTGGTTACTCTACTTTCTTTTCATCTCTTATAATTTAGTTCTTAGTCCGAAGCAAACATGAATGCTAAATATCATTTCTCTGGTTTGCAGGTTCAAATCTGCCATGGCACAGCCATAATATGGTTTAATTGATCAGGCTTAGGGTTTAATTGATCATGTTGGTTCCGTGGTGGTTTCTTTAATAGAAATCGGAGGGGAAGCCCTCTTTTGCTAAAAAAATATGCTTAGAGTTTCCCCCTTTTATGATCACTATACAATCAGAATACGTGCTTCGTGTCATAATAACACTGCTCCACCCAACAAGCTAAACAAGCTTAGTTGTTCAAATATGAATCTGATATTATTAAAACAGAGTTATTTAATTGGTCAGCTAAATGTTCCTAAATTAGTTTTGAAAATGCATGTTCGCCGCTCGGGTGTGTATCTCTACAGGGTGCCCACGGTAGGCCGGCCCACCCTGGGATTTTGGGTCATCCCAGGCCCCGATTCCCCTCTGTTCTACTGCGCGCTTCCGATCTCTACTCGCCCCCAGCCGCCTGCCTCACCGGCGACTTGCCATCCCCGGACGGCATGACTCTAGGAGGAGATGCTGGACTAACAGGAGGCCAGGAGCCGCTCGCCCAACAGCATCACCGCTGCCCGGGCGCGCCGCCGTGCCTACCTTCCCAGTCCGTTCAGGGCTCAGGCATGCATCACCCACCAAGCCAACCCGATTTATCCTGAGATACGTCCTCAACACTCAGCAGCCGCTCCTCATCACCCATTTTCTAATTGATTCAATACTCATTAGGCAGGACTGTCATTAGGGTTTGTTGTGTGCTCAGTGCTACCTACACTTAATGGTTCAGATGTATTTCGGTAGTCTTTAGTACCTCTAAAGTTCACAGGGTTTTCAAAATTCCGGCCCTCAGAACAGAAACTAGTCATTTTGGATTGTTGGTCGTAGTGACATTGACCCAGATTACTACTGCAAGCCAGGTTTGTTGACAATTTTACTTGTCTTTCTTACTCATTCGATATAATATCAAATTATTCATGTCGATTAGTTGCAAACAATAAGTGCTAGACAAACTTCATTCAGATTTTGGACGGTCTCTTACTGCAGTTACAATTCAGCATACTTGTCCTAGTAAGCTCACAAGTAAATGATTGATTCACTACCTCTATGCTTGCCTTGTCATATTTTTTGTCAATACTCTTTTAGGGTGGACCACCCTGTTTCTAAATACTGGAATCGTAGACATGAGTGAATAGTATTTCTCTATGTGATCTCTTCCATCATGTGTGGGTAACGAACACTGCATTGTATAGAAAGAAAGTGTCATTTCTAGCTTTTACATAGGTTTCGATCTTTTACATGGAATACAATCTGCCTACTTGCTTTGTGTCGCACTACCAACACTCCACCCTTGAAGCTAAACATTACGCCACTCATAATTGCTTAGTTTATTTGTTCAAATACGAATTTCATATGATTCTAATGTTCCTACTTCAGTTTTGAAATGTGTGCATGTCTATTATAGAGACATAAGGGGTTTGTATTTCTGTGTTTGGTGTGGTCAGCACGGTTGGGGAGGTGAACTTTGCATATGCAGGGGTTTATAGGGAGACACTCTCCGAGTTGAATCCGCAATGCATTCCATAGATAATTTGCCTACTTTTTATGTTTTCATGAATCTCATATTCTGAACAGCATCATAATGATTATGATCTTTCGCGCATGAAAAGAATAAAGCAGAACAATGCCATGGCTGTCAAACTTGGCATTAAGGGACTGAAATCAAGTCTGGATGCAATGCAATGCAAACGCTCTCCACCTACAGATTCATGCTCAGAATATGATCCTAACAGTGATTCTGAGCTAGAGGGAGACCTAAGTCAATGTAGCTCCCTAGTGGAGGAGTCAGAGGAAGATGCCCTATCTTATTCACCCATCAAGGTACTTGCTCTAACTTTCCAAGGTTACATTACTCGCACATATCTTGCAACTGATGCTTTGCATTGCTTCTACTTTGTTGAACTGCCATTAGCTTAGTTTACACATCGTGTATGTGAATACGCCCTGCCTATCCATTTTCAGTACATATTCCATCTGTCATCATACCATATTTATCCATTCAAATGTTGTTCTTGTGTATCAGACGTTCAAAAGGAAGAGGGCGATTGCTGATCATGGAGGAGCACAAGCAAAGTATTTGGAAAAGGTAGTGGCACCTGATAAATCAAATAGCCCATTAGGTGTAGTTGCAATATCACCTGACCCACAAAATACCCCAACTCTAGCAGACTCTAGCCCTACTACACTGGTAATTTCTGATGCCCCAACTCAGCAGACCCCAACTGCAGCAAACAGTATGATTATGCCCGTTGACATAGCACCAGTTGTACGACACAAAACCCCCATTCCAGCAAAGAGTACACCAAATCCAGTTGCCAAATCCCTTTTCGAACCAGAGAGAGCCCAATTGCAGCAAATAGGACCCCTGTTTCATTTCTTCCCAGTTGAGAAGACGAAGCTTATGTTGTTGTCAGGAACTTTGTGCGCATCTTTCCTTCATTGAAAGATTATACCGCAGACACAGAACAATTTCCAGTATTCCTCCACAACTTACGCGTAAGTAATGTACTAATGTTATTCATGGTCATTACTGCATATGTTTCTGCTGACAGAAGACACAAGATTTCATTATTTTAAATAGGCGAGGTGCAAACTGGATTGTGATGACGAGCAAGGGTTGGTTGCGCTTTTCAAGAACTCATTGATGAAGTATCGTTCCTACCTGAGGCAAGCGCACTTTGATGGCAAGCCTCTGAATGAAATTTCTATAAAGTCTCCGGTGCTGCATTTATCCGACGGTGACTAGGATAATCTTGTTACACATTGGTCTCGGCTGCAGCGTAAGGTACTGTCTATGATATCACATCACAATTTGAACTACATTTCTGCATTTACCTTAATGTCTCACTTGTACGAAAACTGTTAGCAAAAGAACATTCATTCTCAAGGGACCACAGAATCTCGCAACTATACTGCACACTGCATTGCTCTTGTGGGTACCTCTTGCCCTATATGACCATACTTACTTTCGTAGCTATTTGATTATGTAGCATCACTGCACATGTTAGCCTCGTAATCGTCCATTTGGTGGACATTATAAGATCCGTATGGACTCTTACATAAATTTAGAATCAACCCAATGCTTTTGAAGAGGTTTAGCTCTGCAGTCCTCTTGTAAGGACTGAACGTGGTCTGTCACTGTACTTACATTAATAGCTACTCCCTCCGTCCCATAATATAAGAATGTTTTGTACAGTACACCAGTGTTCAAAACACTCTTGTATTATGGGAAGAGGGATTGGTTCATTTTGTAGCATTCTGCATCTTATCTCCCTCGTCCACCATTTACTAAAAAAGATCAGATCTATATTTAATCTTACCAACAAGTAGAATACCCAGACAATGCCAGTGCAGAAGTGTAGCCCATTGCTCTTGTCAGTACATTTTGTCCTGTAACGCTTGTACTTCCAGGGATTGGTAGTTGATTATGTAGCATGAATCTGCATCTTATCTTCATTATCCTCTATCCCTTCCAGTATTATCATATCTATAATTACTCTCTACAAAATGTAGAGTACAGGCAATGCTTATGAAGAAGATTCTGTGCTAAAATTCTTGAGTTGTCCTTCCCTTGACATGGAGAAGGGCATTATAAAGCCAGTGTTAACTGTTAATGTAAGTCAGTCCTTCTAAAGCATTTATCCTCAACTACTGTTTAATTTGCTCATACTCCCTATCGTTTACTGATGTTTAGTTTGTTGTTTCTACCAAAATGCATGTTTGTAAGAACCGTAAGTTCTAAGTTTTACTTGTAAAACCAAATTCCTTATTCATACCATGCACATTACTTAATACTCCCTATATGTATGCTTGTTTTTGTGGATCTATAATCCAGTGTGTGGTGAAGCAGCCCACGTTTGCACCTTGTCATCTCTTGTTTTATCTTACTGATGTGGCCGATGATATGAACAACATGCCATGCACATTATCCAAAATAGATACAATGATTTTCTTTGCCCTTCATCTATGCTTGTTATGTTGACATGGTAATCCAGTAGTGTGGTGAAGCTCCCCGCATTATGAACAATGCCAAATTATGCTATTGATATTTTGAACTTACTCTTTATTTTCTAATCTGAAATTGGATAGAATTGACAGAACAGTTATCATCTTTTTTTATACATGTGCAAAATCTGTCATCTCTCTGCTTTGTTTCAGGGTGATATGCATGATGGCATGCACAAGTCTGCTGAAGGCTGTGAGACAAACCCAACATATATTGCAGCAAAGAAGGCAAAACATCTTGAAGATAGCGAGACAACCCCAAAGTCTTGTCTTGATGCAGTGTTCAAGTTACTTGAGACTAACAGTCAGACAAGCTCACAGAATTCGTTGTCTGAATCAGTTCGACTTCTTCAGTCCCAAGTTCTAGCAGAAAGGCATTCTGCAACTCAACTTCGACTTGAAGTCCTATCTCTAAGAAAGATTGCGGAGAACACCAATGAGAACCTCACTGCTAAACAGCTACACCTGGAAGCTATGACCGACATGCTAGGCCGGTCTCACAGCCTTGCTCAGCAGCTTGCGTAGCAGTTCCCCCACAATGCTAACCTTTTTTGAACTGTCTTCGAAGTGGTCTCGGTTCAGTATTATTTTGTTACGCTGCAATGGTGCCCAGTTTTTGTAATCTGCTTCTTCGTTGCGCTTTATGATCACTGGTGGCGAACTTCGATGCCAAGTGGATGTAATATACCTTAAATCCTTTATTGTATAGTGTAGGTTTATTCTTAGTTACTATGCCGTAATTTCTTTATTGTATAGAGTAGGTTTGTTCTTAATTCCTACTAGTTACTGCCATCATTCGCTATCTGGAAAAAAATCAGATGGAGTCGACCAGACCGAAACATTCGACTCTAACGGGCCAGGTTTTTAGTGGGCCACAATTGGGCCGGCCTGCGTCTTTCTTGGGCCCGAATGATTGGGGCCTTCACACATTGCGCCAGGCCCAAACTTACATCGGCCTATATTTTAGTTGGGCCTTTTGTCGACCCAGCGCTTAGTTTGGCCCAGGTAGCGTTAGGGCCATTAACAGGCTGAATATTGTACTGGCCTGTTACGGCCGAGATGAAGCCATGGGCCTTTAGCAGGCCAAAATACATGTTGGGCCTCAATTTTCACTAGTCGTCGATGGGCCTTCAGCAAGCCGAAATGTAGACTGGGCCGTTTTGGGCCCAGTTAGCTCACGGGCCATTACCAGGCTGAAACATATCTCGAGCCTAAGTTGGCCCACTGATATCATGGGCCTTTAAGAGGCTGAAAGCTTAGCACAGGCATCAACGGGCCAAATTACGCGACAGGCCTTTAACAGGCCCAAAGTCACATTGGGCTTAATTGTTGCCACCTTTAGCACGGGCCGTTAGTGGGCCCGATGTCCCGTCGGACCATATATGGCCCATGGGCAGCACGGGCCATTCCCAGGCCGAAAGTCACACCGGGCTGAAATGGGCCCATGTCTACATCAGGCCTCTAACAGGCCGAAAGTCACTGGGCTGTAGTTGGGCCAAAATATTCGGCGAACAATTAATGGGCCAGACCTGACTTTGAGCCGCAAATGGGCCCAAATATTGGGCGAACAATTAACGGGCCAGATCTGGCTTCGGGCCGTAAATGGGCCCAAATATTGGGCGAACAATTAACGGGCCAGATCTGGCTTCGGAACGTAAATGGGCCTTTATTAAGTAGGCCGTTATTGGGCTGGCCCACTAGTACGTGATTAAGTTCTACGGGCCTTTGACTGGGCCGGCATTTTTAACCTATATGGGCCTCTGTTGGGCCTAGCCACGTGTCGACGTATCATAGGCATGTCTCCTCCAATGGACGGGCGACATCTGGCCCACTGACGAGCTGACAGGTGTTCCCTTCGGCCAATCAGAATTTTACACGTGGAAATTTCCCATTGGTCAGGGCTGTTAACGGGTTATCGGACCCAAAATCTGACCCGATAGCTTAACAGTGTTCCGTTACGATGGATGCCACGTGTCGGTCACCCTTGACGAAAGCACTTCTGTGACGCGCGATTTATCATCATGGAAGTGGACACTTCCGTGATGATAATTTTGGTAATATCATGGAACACTTCAACGACAGCACAGGTATGACTATCTTGATTCTGTCATAAAATCTTCATGGATGTACATGCATGACAAAAAATGCGTCCTACTGTGACAAACACGTATCATCACGGAAGTGTATTTTTTTGTAGTGGGAGTTCCGCCGCCAGAAGCCTCCGTAGCCACCGAAAACCAATCTAGACCCGTTCCGGCACCCTGTCGGAGGGGCAATCCCTCTCCAGTGGCCATCTTCATCATCCCGGTGCTCTCCATGACGAGGAGGGAGTAGTTCACCCTTGGGCAGAGGGTATGTACCAGAAGCTATGTGTTTGATCCCTCTCTCTCTCTCTCTCTCTCGTGTTCTTGAGTTGGCATGATCTTGATTATCGCGAGCTTGCTATTATAGTTGGATCTTATGATGTTTCTCCCCCTCTACTCTCTTGTGATAAATTGAGTTTTCCCTTCGAAGTTATCTTTTCGGATTGAGTCTTCAAGGATTTGAGAACACTTGATGTATGTCTTGCATGTGCTTATCTGTGGTGACAATGGGATATCACGTGATCCACTTGATGTATGTTTTCGTGATCAACCTGCGAGTTCCGTGACGTCGTGAACTTATGCATAGGGTTTGGCACACGTTTTCGTCTTGACTCTCCAGTAGAAACTTTGGGGCACTCTTTGAAGTTCTCTGTGTTGGTTGAATAGATGAATTCGAGATTGTGTGATGCATATCGTATAATCATACACACGGATACTTTAGGTGACATTGGAGTATCTAGGTGACATTAGGGTTTTGGTTGATTTGTGTCTTAAGGTGTTATTCTAGTACAAACTCTATGATAGATTGAATGGAAACAATAGCTTCGTGTTATTTTACTACAGACTCTTGAATAGATCGATCAGAAATAATAACTTTGAGGTGGTTTCGTACCCGACAATAATCTCATCGTTTGTTATCCGCTATTAGTGACTTTGGAGTGACTCTTTGTTGCATTTTGAGGAATAGTTATATGATCCAATTATGTTATTATTGTTGAGAGGACTTGCACTAGTGAAAGTATGAACCCTAGGCCTTGTTTCAACACATTGCAATACCGTTTACGCTCACATTTACCACTTGTTACCTTTCTGTTTTTATATTTTCAGATTACAAAAACCTATATCTACTATCCATATTGCACTTGTATCACCATCTCTTCGCCGAACTAGTGCACCTATACAATTTACCATTGTATTGGTGTGTTGGGGACACAAGAGACTCTTTGTTATTTGGTTGTAGGGTTGTTTGAGAGAGACCATCTTCATCCTACGCCTCCCGCGGATTGATAAACCTTAGGTCATCCACTTGAGGGAAATTTGCTACTGTCCTACAAACCTCTGTACTTGGAGGCCCAACAACGTCTACAAGAAGAAGGTTGTGTAGTAGACATCAAGCTCTTTTCTGGCGCCGTTGCAGGGAGGTTAGTGTTTGAAGTTATATCTTTAGATCTTGCAATCGAATCTTTTTGTTTCTTGTTTTATCACTAGTTTAGTCTATAAAAGAAAACTACAAAAAATGGAATTAACGGTTTCTCGTATGCTACATCTTTTTAATGTCTTTCATGAAAATAAGGATTCTGATAATTGTGCCAAAGTGTTAGAAGAAGAATGCATTAGAATGTTTGGCACTAAATCTTTGTATGATGAGCATGATTGCAATGTTGTTAGTATGAATTCCTTTAATATCTATGATGCTAATGATATGCAAATCCATAAGCTTGGGGATGCTATGTTTGATGAAGATGATATTTTTTGTCCCCCAAGTTTTGATGAGCAAATTTATTATGATGATAGCATGCCTCCTATTTGTGATGGTTATATTGATGAAAGTGGGTTTGGAAGAGTGTCAACTTTAGGAAGTAATTATCCCACTATTTTGGAGGATGTTGAATCTTATTTTGACAATTATGAAAGTGGATTTGGAGAGGTCATTACTTTATTTAGTAATGATTCCACTATTTCAGAAGAGGTTCCAATTGATTATGAGAACAAAGTTGCTATCTATGATGATTATTGTGATGACATGTATGCTATAAAGAATAATGATATCCATGAAACTTGTCATCATGATTTTAACTTTCAATTGGGTTATGCCTCACATGATAGTTATTTTGTTGAGTTTGCTCCCACTATTATGAATGAGAAGAATTTTGCTTATGTGGAGAGTATTAAAAATTCTATGCTTGTAGATCATGAAAAGAATGCTTTATGTTATAGTTATATTGTTGAATTCATTCATGATGCTACTGAAAATTATTATGAGGGAGGAACATATGCTTGTAGGAATTTCAATAATATCAAGTTTCATCTCTATGTGCTTAAAATGTTGAAGTTATGCTTGTTGCCTTCCTATGCTAGTTGATTATTGTTCCTATAAGTTGTTTTCTCACAAAATCCCTATGCATAGGAAGTGGGTTAGACTTAAATTTTCTAGTCATATTCTTCATGATGGTATCTTTATGTTTCAATTCTTATCTTTTATGTGAGCATCATTGAAATCATCATGCCTGGCTAGGGGCGTTAAATGATAGCGCTTGTTGGGAGGCAACCCAATTTTATTTTAGCTCCTTGCTTTTTGTTCCTGTTTAGTAATAAATTAATCATCTATCTTCTGTTATGATTGTGTTTTTTATGTCTTAATTAGTGTTTGTGCCAAGTAAAGCCTTTAGGATCTTCTTGGGTGATTGTTATTTGATCTTGCTGTAAAAAACAGAAAGTATGCGCTCACGAGAATAATTTTCATTTTTTTTACCAGAGAGCGATAAAATACCAATTCCACTTGACATAGATTAATAAACAAATTTCCTAGGACTTGCGAATTTCGCAGGATTTTTGGAGTTACCAAAGTATTCGAAACCTACAGATTACTACAGACTGTTCTGTTTTGACAGATTCTGTTCTCTATGTGTTGTTTGCTTATTTTGATGAATCTATGAGTAGTATCGGAGGGTATGAACCATAGAGAAGTTGTAGTACAGTAGATATTACACCAATATGAATTTATAATGAGTTCACAACATTTCTTAAGTGATGATTTGTTTTCTTATACTAACGGAGCTTACGAGTTTTCTGTTAAGTTTTGTGTTGTGAAGTTTTCAAGTTTTGGGTGAAGATTCGATGGACCAAGTAATAAGGAGTGGCAAAAGCCTAAGCTTGGGGATTCCCAAGGCACCCCAAGGTAAAATCCAAGGACACCAAAAATCCTAATCTTGGGGATGCCCCGGAAGGCATCCCCTCTTTCGTCTTCGTTCATCGGTAACTTTACTTGGAGCTATATTTTTATTCACCACATGATATGTGTTTTGCTTGGAGTGTCATTTGATTTTATTTTGTTTTGCTTGCTGTTTGAATAAAATACCAAGATCTGAAATTCTTAAATGTTAGAGAGTCTTCATATAGTTGCATAATTATTCGACTACTCATTGACCTTCACTTATATCTTTCGGAGTAGTTTGTCATTTGCTCTAGTGCTTCACTTATATCTTTCTAGAGCACGGTGGTGGTTTTATTTTATAGAAATAATTGATCTCTCATGCTTCACTTATATTATTTTAAGAGTCCTTTAGAACAGCATGGTAATTTGCTTTTAGGAATAATAAAAACTTTCATATAAGTGCATTGAATACTATGAGAAGTTTGATACTTGATAGTTGTTTTGAGATATGGAGATGGTGATATTAGAGTCATGCTAGTTGAGTAGTTGAGAATTTGAGAAATACTTGTGTTGAAGTTTGTGATTCCCGTAGCATGCACGTATGGTGAACCGTTATGTGATGAAGTCGGAGCATAATTTATTTATTGATTGCCTTCCTTATGAGTGGCGGTCGGGGACGAGCGATGGTCTTTTCCTACCAATCTACCCCCCTAGGAGCATGCGTGTAATACTTTGTTTCGATAACTAATAGATTTTTGCAATAAATATGTGAGTTCTTTATGACTAATGTTGAGTCCATGGATTATACGCACTCTCACCCTTCCACCATTGCTAGCCTCTCTAGTACCACGCAACTTTTGCCGGTACCATAAACCCACCATATACCTTCCTCAAAACAGCCACCATACCTACCTATTATGGCATTTCCATAGCCATTCCGAGATATATTGCCATGCAACTTTCCACCGTTCCGTTATTATGACACGCTTCATCATTGTCATATTAGTTGCATGATCATTTAGTTGACATTGTATTTGTGGCAAAGCCACCGTTCATAATTCTTTCATACATGTCACTCATGAGTCATTGCACATCCCGGTACACCGCCGGAGGCATTCATATAGAGTCATATCTTGTTCTAAGTATTGAGTTGTAATTCTTGAGTTGTAAGTAAATAAAAGTGTGATGATCATCATTATTAGAGCATTGTCCCAGTGAGGAAAGGATGATGGAGACTATGATTCCCCCACAAGTCGGGATGAGACTCCGGACGAAAAAAAGAGGCCAAAAAAAGAGAAGGCAAAAAAAAATGAGAGAAAAAGAGAGAAGGGGCAATGCTACTATCCTTTTACCACACTTGTGCTTCAAAGTAGCACCATGATCTTCATGATAGAGAGTCTCCTATGTTTTCACTTTCATATACTAGTGGGAATTTTACGTTATAGAACTTGGCTTGTATATTCCAATGATGGGATTCCTCAAAATGCCCTAGGTCTTCGCGAGCAAGTGAGTTGGATGCACACCCACTTAGTTTCTTTTGTTGAGCTTTCATACACTTATAGCTCTAGTGCATCCGTTGCATGGCAATCCCTACTCACTCACATTGATATCTATTGATGGGCATCTCCATAGCCCGTTGATACGCCTAGTTGATGTGAGACTATCTTCTCCTTTTTGTCTTCTCCACAACCACCATTCTATTCCACCTATAGTGCTATATCCATGGCTCACGCTCATGTATTACGTGAAGATTCAAAAAGTTTGAGAACACCAAAAGTATGAAACAATTGCTTGGCTTGTCATCGGGGTTGTGCATGATTTAAATACTTTTTGTGGTGAAGATGGAGCATAGCCAGACTATATGATTTTGTAGGGATAGCTTGCTTTGGCCATGTTATTTTGAGGAGACATGATTGCTTTATTGGTATGCTTGAAGTATTATTATTTTTATGTCAATATTAAACTTTTGTCTTGAATCTTATGGATCTAAACATTCATGCCACAATAGAGAATTACTTACAGAAATATGTTAGGTAGCATTCCACATCAAAAATTATTTTTATCATTTACCTACTTGAAGACAAGCAGGAATTAAGCTTGGGGATGCTGATACGTCTCCAACATATCTATAATTTTTTATTGTTCCATGCTATTATATTATCTGTTTTGGATGTTTGTGGGCTTTATTATGCACTTTTATATTATTTTTGGGACTAACCTATTAACCCAGGGCCTAGGGCCAGTTTTTGTTTTTTCCCTTGTTTCAGTGTTTCAGACAAAAGGAATATCAAACGGAGTCCAAATGGAATGAAACCTTCGGGAGAGTTATTTTTGGAACGGAAGCAACCCAGGAGACTTTGAGTATACGTCAGGGAAGCTTCGAGGTGGCCACGAGGCAGGGAGGCGCGCCTGCCCCCTAGGCGTGCCCCCACCCTCGTGGGACCCTTGTGACTCCCCTGACCGACTTCTTTCGCCTATACATGTCCATATACCCTAAAAACATCAGAGAACAGAATAGATCGGGAGTTCCGCTGCCAGAAGCCTCCGTAGCCACCGAAAACCAGTCTAGACCCGTTCCGGCACCCTGCCGGAGGGAGAATCCCTCTCTGGTGGCCATCTTCATCATCCCGGCGCTCTCCATGACGAGGAGGGAGTAGTTCACCCTCGGGGCTGAGGGTATGTACCAGTAGCTATGTGTTTGATCTCTCTCTCTCTCTCTCTCGTGTTCTTGAGTTGGCACGATCTTGATGTATCATGAGCTTTGCTATCATACTTGGATCTTATGATGTTTCTCCCCCTCTACTCTCTTGTGATAAATTGAGTTTTCCCTTTGAAGTTATCTTTTCGGATTGAGTCTTTAAGGATTTGAGAACACTTGATGTATGTCTTGCATGTGCTTATCTGTGGTGACTATGGGATATCACGTGATCCACTTGATGTATTGTTTGGTGATCAACTTGCGAGTTTCGTGACCTCGTGAACTTATGCTTAGGGTTTGGCACACGTTTTCGTCTTGACTCTCCGATAGAAACTTTGGGGCACTCTTTGAAGTTCTTTGTGTTGGTTGAATAGATGAATTTGAGATTGTGTGATGCATATCGTATAATCATACCCACAGATACTTGAGGTGACATTGGAGTATCTAGGTGACATTAGGGTTTTGGTTGATTTGTGTCTTAAGGTGTTATTCTAGTACGAACTCTATGATAGATTTAAAGAAAAGAACAGCTTCGTTTTATTTTACTACGAACTCTTGAATAGATCGATCAGAAAGAATAACTTTGAGGTGGTTTTGTACCCTACAATAATCTCTTCGTTTGTTCTCTGCTATTAGTGACTTTGGAGTGACTCTTTGTTGCATGTTGAGGGATAGTTATATGATCCAACTACGTTATTATTGTTGAGAGGACTTGCACTAGTGAAAGTATGAACCCTAGGCCTTGTTTCAACACATTGTAATACCGTTTATGCTCACTTTTACCACTTGTTACCTTGCTGTTTTTATATTTTCATATTACAAAAACCTATATATACTATCCATATTGCACTTGTATCACCATCTCTTCGCCAAACTAGTGCACCTATACAATTTACCATTGTATTGGGTGTGTTGGGGACACAAGAGACTCTTTGTTATTTGGTTGCAGGGTTGTTTGAGAGAGACCATCTTCATCCTACGCCTCCCACGAATTGATAAACCTTAGGTCATCCACTTGAGGGAAATTTGCTACTGTCCTACAAACCTCTGCACTTGGAGGCCCAGCAACGTCTACAAGAAGAAGGTTGTGTAGTAGACATCACACTTTCACACTCACAAATTCTAGTGGATAATAACAAGCAAATTTGGAAAGCCGAGATTCCACTAAATGTGAACATTTTCATGTGGTATTTTCTGATAGGAATTGTACTTACCAAAGACAACTTCGCTTGTCAGAATTGGCAAAGAATCGAGAAGTGTAGTTTTTATACACATGATGATACAATCAAATACATCTTGTTTTGCAAATTCACGTGTTCTATATGGCCATCATCCAAATAGCATCCAATTTGTATCCACCCATAGGTGTTGCCAACATTTATGATCATTGGCTGGACGAAATTCCAAATAGGTATAGAATGCTAATAAGGGTGAGAGCATCTTGCTATGGTCGTTTTGGCTATGTAGAAATAATTATATTTTAATAGCATCTTTTCTTCTTTGTAGGTTATTATCCCGTCTACACACTAGCTTTGTACATGCTCTATGTTGCACCGCATGGACTATCGACAGTTGCTCAAGGCGGTGTGTTTGCGGTTGGAGCGAGTGACCAACGTCGTTTTTACCCAACATGGTTGGCAACATAAGATCCGGATTAGCCAGCCACCGTAGGCGATTTTGACATAGGCATAGTATCTATTTTTTGTGGCTTTACTGTTGATGTCATGTCGTGTTTGTTTTAGTCAGACTTTTGAAGTGTGGTTGTGTGCATCTTAACTTGAGTACATATTAAATTAATAAAAGCGGCCTTTATAAAAAACTGAGGCCTCCATCGTTGTTGTTAGGCGCTCTGCCAATGATGTGGCTCATAGGATACGTAAGCACGACTGGACAAATAAATAATGTACTACCTCGTTTATTAAGATGCGTGGCTCACTTAATTTTTATTAAAAATAAAAAAAATATTTTTTGCGAGGAAAAGGAGAATTCATTCAACAAGTAACAGCCAAGTCTGCATTACATAGTTTCGGGACCTCGTCCGGACCTGCCCGAAGTCACACTGCAGTGTGTTTCTTAATTCGACCAAACTTTGCTAGAAAGTGACTAACAACATTTTGTTCTCTCCTAACATGCTTGATTAAGAATTCACCATGATCTCGAAGAAGAGCAATAAACTCTCTAACCATCATCATATGCTCTGATCGGTCATCTACTCCTTTCTTGATCAGTTTTACCACATCGAGGCAATCTGTTTGAATCACAATTGGCAACACAGACCACTAGAAAGCAAGGGAGATGCCCTCCAAACAAGTAGTTAGTTCTGACTCCAGCGGTGATGCACAATTGTCATAGCTCACGGCAAGAAAAGAAAATAATAGCTTCATGTTCATCACGGAGGACCATGCCAGCCCTAGCACTCTCGTCATTAATAGAAAATGAACCATCCATGTTAAGTGCCACCCAGCCGGCCAACGGTGCCGCCCAGCCATATGCCTGTGGCGTCTCCTGCTGCACGTACAATATTGATTTCCTTCTTAGCTGGGGTGCAACCACCATCTTCCCTATGACATGATCACCTTGGGGGTTCGCTGAGGGAGTCCTGGACTAAGGGGTCCTTGGATGTCCAGACAATTTGACATGGGCCAAACTGGTGGGCCGTGAAGATACAAGGCAGAAGACCTTTTCCCGTGTCCGGATGGGACTCTCCTTTGCGTGGATGGCAAGCCTAGCGTTCAGATGTATTATTTTCTTTCTTTGTAAACCGACTCTGTACAACCCTATACCCCTCCGTTGTCTACATAAACCAGAGGGTTTAGCCCATAGAGGCTAAGACAAATCACACAGGCTAAACATCTAGGGTTTAGCCATTACGATATCAAGGTAGATCGACTCTTGTAACCCCTATATTCATCAAATACAATCAAGCAGGACGTAGGGTTTTACCTCCATTAAGAGGGCCCGAACCTGGGTAAACATCATGTCGCTCTTCTCTCCTGTTTCCTTCGATCCTCATACGCACAGTTCGGGACCCCCTACCCGAGATTGGCCGGTTTTGACACCGACATTTACCTTAATGGCCAGAAGAGAGTTGATGTAGCTGGTTAGGAACCTAGATGGGGCTTCCACAGGAGGTGGTCTTTTGCCGTGGACGATCTCATTCCTAACGAGCAAACATCGCCATAGCGTCATGAGCGTATACACACTACTAGGGAAAACCCTAGCAGTAGCGCTGGTTTTGTGCTCACTAGTAGCGCGGGTAGGCGCGCTACTAATAAGGCGCTACAACTATTGCTTAGCAGTAACGCGTGCCCGCACGCGCTACTGCTAGGACAAATAGCTGCAGCATTTGTTCACCCCCACGCTACTGCTAATGTAACTACTGGCAGCGTGTTTTCTCTCCATCGCTACTAGTATTCTTTTTTTATTTTTTTATTTTTAGTGTATTTATGCGCCATCATACAAATATTGGTACAATACCAGGTATGAGGTTTACATCATTATGTCCATAATAGTGTGTCAAATGAAAGTGGATTAGGTTCAAGTGGAGGCAATATGTGGTGCATGTCAAAAGTATACTACTAATCCAAACTTGATCTAGTTTGGACTAGAAGTACTTTCGATGTGCACCACATGTTGCCTCCACTTGAATCTAATCCGCCAACACAAACTATTTAATCATCATCATAGTCATTACCACCAATAGTATTTATTTAATCACCACTAACACTAGCTAATAATAATCATCATAGTCATTACCACCAACACTAGCTATTTTATCATTATAGTAATAGTGTACCACATCATCATCCTCAAACTCATTTCTAGCTAGCTAATCACTCCTGCTGCTCTCTCTTAGATAAAATAACATAAAACATGTGTAGCTCTCCTCCTTGATCAAGTTGGAGCATGCAGATGAACGTGTCTCCTAATCGTAGGTAGCGCATCTGTTTGCTGCCCCCTAGTACTTCTCTGCGCTCCCCCATCACATATTTGGTCCAGTCTTGCACTATTAAGCATCCATCGCTAATCTTGAATGCACTAAAGTAATCTGTAGGATATCTTGGCCGTAAGATAATAATACTCATGGTACCTTTAGTATCGATCCCATAAGGCACAACATTCATCGGGAGTCCCTGTTGAAGAACATCGTATGGTAACATACTTAGCAATGAAGTTTAGCTTCAAAAATAATGTATGGAAAAGATGCACTAAGGACAAATAGTAAAAATCTTACCATCCTTCCTAAATAGATGTGACTGTAGTTCATTACGAACACTATTGGTTGCACATTTTCAGTACTAACATTTCTAAGTGCAGGAAGAAAATTTGTCTTGACAGTATCAAGATCCTCAAGCCATGAAACGTAATGACTTAGCTCCTCGCAGTTTAGTTCAGTCCCGGGAAAGTAGTAGGTCCTGTCTACCAAGCGCTGGACATGTTTTGCTTGCACCGAAATAAGCTGACAATACAAATTAGTTGTCAACTATTTTTGAATAAACAATATCAAAGACATAAATATGGTTGAGAAACTTACATAATGGTATAACTGGAGGCGCCTGCACATCGACCCAGATGTCGGTATTACCTTCAATATCATCTTCCGGACGAATATCAAAGGTGATAACCATATCAGGCTCAAATGCATAAGTCTTGCATAGTGATCACCATGTTTTGCATCCAAAATAGGTGTAGTCGTCTGAATTGTATAATTTTACGTTGAAAATATAACCATGCTCGGTCTTCAAGTAAAATTTCTTTTCCTCCATAGTACGACTGAAACCTATCTTATCCAATACAAAAAAACTCTTGCATGGAAGGGTATACGCTAGTAGAATAGTAAAAAAAAGACTTGTCATGCTTAAATTATAAGTTGAAGCAAATGAAGCAAATGTCATGCTTAATTACGAAAAAATACTTGTCGTTGTGACTTGCTGTATCCACTTCTAAGTTCTCGTCCAGCTTGATGCTGAAGCGCCTATCATCATCTAGGAAGATTCCGTCGCACAGGCCGCGCTCGTCTTCACAGTATTTGCAAATACCGAAATCCTTTTCATCGTCAGACATTTCCTATGTTCATAGTTAAAACATTAATTGAAAATCGATCTAAGACAACTACCAGGATACTCAACACACAAATTCGGGGCACTCGATATTTCCTACATATTTTAGCACAAGTCATGCCAAAATTCACGGAAAAATACGGCATGACCTTTGCTAAAATAGGACATATCGAGCGCCTGAAATTTGCCGGAACGGAAATGAATCAACACTCCGGCAAAACATAGGCCACTCGGAGGTGTAGCCTGCAAACATGACCAGCCACTTGGGCAAGCACATATCCTATTTGAGCAACACAAGATATACATTTCAAAGTATCTTATAGGACTCAAATTAGCATGCATTCAATAAGCAAAAGTAAATCATCTCATGCGTCCGTACATCGTCGAATATTATCACTAATACATCCCGAATAGTGTCATACATATAACATCACTAATACAACTAAAACCCTAGCACACGACGGGTATCGACGCGGGCGGTGGACACCCACAGAGAAGGAACCATCACGGGATCATAGCTCCAGTGAGATCCCTGGAGAACCTTCCAGGTATTGGAGAACCTGTGCTCCAATGCAAACAAGTAGCGACGGACGTGCGTGTCCTCCTCACTTACACAGTGATGCACCACCTCCGAGGGGTCCTCGAGCGTCTGGACCATCACTGGCCCACGTGACCGCCACCAAAGAAGGTTCGGGTCAACGACAGGCTGGCTTCTCACCAACCTGTGCCTCCCGGTAGGTAGTGCCTCCCAATACCACCCCGGCGGAGCCCAGTCCCGCACATGGCCCGTCTGGTCAAGCAAGTGCCGTCCTCCGCCGACTCGACGACGAGGATGCGGGATAGGCATCGTCGACGTCGATGCGGGAATGTTCACCAAAGAGCATGGAGCACTTTTGAGGATTAATTAGTTGCCCTGTAGCACTAGCATATGTACCACATCATCCTTATCACCTTGCCTGCAATGTTCACCAAAGAGCATGGCGCACTTTTGAGGATTAATTAGTTGCCCTGTAGCACTAGCATATGTGTCCAGAATTCCTTTGATGCGTTGTGCCTCCCCTTCTGTTGCACGAAAGAATAAAAGTGTATCATCAACAAACAATAGATGTGATATCCTGGGTGCTTTTGGGCACACCCGCAACGGTGAAATAGTGCCTCCCTTGCCTCATTCTTGCGCAAAGCCGCTAGTCCGTCCGCAGCAAAAAGAAATAGGAATGGTGAAAGAGGATCTCCCTGTCCTAGCCCTCGCGATGGTGCAAATGAATCTGAGCAGGCTCCATTGATTTTTACTGTGTATCTCACCAAGGTGACACATCCCATTATCCATCTCACCCATCGATGATCAAAGCCCAACTGTTGCATAACTCGCTCCAGGAATATCCAATCCACTTTGTCGTACGTCTTAGACAAGTCTAACTTATAAGCCCAGAAACTTCTACCGGGATTTTTCTCATGTCGAATAAAGTGGGTACACTGAAATGCCATGAAGGCATTATTAGTAATAAGCCTCCCGAGTACAAAGGCACTTTGCTCTGGTGAAATAATGTCTCCCAGTAGAGGCCTTAGTCTGTTGACTAAACATTTAGAAATCACCTTATATATAACATGGACTGGTCTACGTAGAGACTGGCTGCTTGCTGGCCTTCACGAGCGGCCGGCCCAAAATAGGATTTTTTTGGTCCCTAATCTACATAGGATAACAATTTGTCCCTTTTAATTAATAATTAAAAACAATATTAATTTATATATTAGAAAAATTACATGTAACTGAAAATTATTAAAAAAACACCCATGTAAACAAGTGTTGACATATTCATTTTGAATTTTGAAATTTTTAAAAAGTCATAACTTTTAAATCGTGCGTCGAAATTAACATCCGTTTCCAACGTTGTAACACTCGCGGCGTGCCCTTCGAAACTAGACCCCGCATGGATATGTTTCGATAATTTTTTTAATGTGCAATTTAGTCTCCTTTTGGTGCAACTGTTTACCGTCGATGTGCAACTAGCTGACAGTCTATGTGCAACTTTTTCCTTTAACTGTGGACATGCAGTTTTCACTATTAGCACCACCCCATACTACTCTCTAACAGTGAAATATGCAATTTCGTCTGCTGCCCCGGTGCCCTGGTCAATTGCTTGGTAGTCACCGCATGTGTGCAGCCCCCACAACCGCGTTTGAGGGACTATTCTATAAGAATGTGCCAAGCCAGAGTCCGTATGTGAGCAACTATGCCGGCCAGGGTGTGCAACTCCGCAGTCGCGTGTGAGCAACTACTCAATTGCACGTGTGCACCTCCCATATCAATTCATGTGCGACTATGCGGACGAGATTGTGCGACTCTGTGGCCATGCATGCGCGACTATACCGACGAGAGTGTGCAACTCCGTGACCGGGCGTGAGCACCTCCGACATCAATTCATGTGCGACTATGCAAACGAGATTGTGCGACTCTGTAGCCATCCATGTGCGACTATGCCGACGAGAGTGTGCAACACATCGGTTGGGAGTGAGCACCTCCCACATCAATTCATGTGCGACTATGCAGACGAGATTGTGCGACTCTGTGGCCATGCATGTGCAACTATGCCAACGAGATTGTGCAACTTCGCGGTCGAGCGTGAGGACATCCCACATCAATTCATGTGTGACTATGCGGGTTAGATTGTGCGACTCTGTGGCCATGAATGTGCGACTATGCCGACTAGAATGTGCAACACATTGGTTGGGCGTGTGCACCTCCCATATCAATTCATGTGCGACTATGCCGACAAGATTGTGCAACTTCGCGGC
>NC_041388.1:549002390-549061224 GCF_002162155.2 Triticum dicoccoides | reverse complement strand
ACTATGCGAACGAGATTGTGCGACTCTGTGGCCATGCATGTGCGATTATGCTGACGAGAGTGTGCAACTCCGTGGCCGGACGTGAGCACCTCCCATATCAATTCATGTGTAACTATGCAGATGAGATTATGCGACTTTGTGGCCATGGATGTGCGACTATACCGACGAGAGTGTGCAACTCCGCAGCCGGGCGTAAGCACCTCCCACATCAATTCATGTGGAACTATGCGGACGAGATTGTGCGACTCTATGGCCATGTATGTGCGACTACGCCGACGAGAGTGTGTAACTCTGCGGTCGAGCATGAGCACCTCCCACATCAATTTATGTGCGACTATGCAGACGAGATTGTGCGACTTCGTGGCCATGTATGTGCGACTATACCGACGAGAGTGTGCAACTCTGCGGCCGGTTTTTTATAAAATGGCAAATACTTTGTCCTCAAACAGATGTGTTTAACATAGTAGCCAAAATATATTGTTCTCTTTTCTTAAAGAATAAAACAAATACAAATGGGTGAAAAAAGTAAGCAATTACAAAAAAAATATTAATCATGTGCAATTCTCTAGTGAGCAAATCATCGTATATAGGCGATGGGAAATGGACACCCTTTGCTTAAGAATGGATACACAAAACATTAAAACTTCGGTGCTGGTTGCTCACAATTATCTAAAAATGTGCAAAAGGATTCTCTTGTGAGCTATTATCTCTTCCCGCAAATACTCAAATTCTATTCCATAGAAAGGGACAGGAGGAAGAGGGAGGCCACGGGGACTCCATGGATGGGCAGATCCGACGCGAAGCTCCCCGGATCCGTCCGGGTTCACGCGCGGCGGCGTGGCGAAGGCAGATGCGGCGGTCGGCAGGAGGATGGGTCATGGGCGTTCGGACGCCATGGCTGCGTCTTGAACCTGCACGGGGCCGCGGCCAGCAGCTCATGGAAAGAGGGAGGAGAAATGGAGAGGATCAGAGCCAGCGAAGACGAGAGAAGGGGATCGAGATGTGCGCTTCACGTCTTCAGTTCTTCCCTCCGCCCAGATATCACCTGAACTCGTGGCCGCATGATTTGCTCGCGTCGAGCGGTCGAGCCACGGCCGCTCGGTTCGACGAGATAGCGCGCGTGCACCATGAAGTAATTAGCATATAACATTGCATAGGCTAAATGGACGGAAATCTGACAACTTTACCGGGTCATCAGTCTTGGCAATCAGAACGATGGTTGTCAAATTGACACCCTCTGGCATATGACCTGAGACAAAAAACAACCGCGCTGCTGATACAATATCTTCCTTCACAATAGCCCAATGCTTCTGAAAAAATCTCACCGGAAAACCGTCCGGCCCCGGCACCTTTAGGGGTCCAATCTAAAACATTGCATCGCTAATCTTCTTGTTAGAGAACGGATAGCATAGATGGTCATTCATTTCCATCATAATCACCCGTTCAAATAGGGGCGCCACTTGGTCTGCATTTAGAGAGACATCAGCTGTAAACAGATTTTTAAAAAACGCCAAGGCCATACCTTCCATTACTTGCTGGTGCGTATGCTTCACTCTAGCACTATCAACCAGACCTTTAATTTTGTTCTTTCTAGCTCTTCAAACAGCTTGCCGGTGAAAAAATTGCGCGTTGCGGTCACCCTCCTTTAGCCGATCAATTCGAGACTGTTGGTATCATAGCATCTCCTCTCTATATAATAATTCATCCAAATGATCCGATTTCTTTCAAATTTCTTTACGATCTGTGTTCATGTTCATAAGTTCCTCTAGTCTGGATCTAGACTTCTCAATTTCCTTGATCACGTTCCCAAACATCTTCCTGCTCCAAGTGTGTAGCTTTTTCATCAACTTGTCTAGAGAGTGTTGAATATATGGTTTGTGCATGTATATTGTATAGTCCGGCCTACCTCCTAGTCATTGTATAGTTAAGGTTGTGGCCCACCTTATACTCCATATATATGTGCGCTATGCACCGATCAATACATCGAGTTGCATTGCCAAAATATTCGTTTCCAACATGGTATCAGACCTATGATCCTAACCCTAACTCTTGCCGCCGCCGCCGCGATCCCATCGCCGCCGCCGCCGCGTCTCCTCGCCGTCGCGCCGCCGCCGCCTCGCGCTTCCGCTCGCAACCCGCAGCGCCACCACCCGTGTCGCGCCGCCATTCCTCCCGCCGCGCCGCTTCACCACGCGCCGCCGCCCTCCCCTCTCGGCCATGGCCTCCCCCGGTTCCACCGGTACCACCCGCAGCTGCCGCACCAACCCCTTCGACGGCCCCGATCCCGTCGTCATCCGTGATCTCAATATCCTCGCTCGGGTTCCTGTCGTCCTCGATCAACTCACCTCCACCTACTATGCCTGGAAGACGTACTTCTCCCTTGTGTTCCGAGAGTACAATCTCCGGGACCACATCGATGGCTCCGTGGACTCTCGCTTCATGGAGGACGATGAGGAGTGGACGTCCATCGACGCCACTCTTATCCGCTGGTTCTACACCACCATCTCGAAGGACCTCTTCCACACGGTGGTCTCCGCCGATGATGACGCTCACGCCGTTTGCACTAAGCTCAACGGCCTCTTCACCGACAACGCGCTCCAACGCAAGGTTTTCTTACACGGCGAGTTTTTTGGGTGCCAGGAGCTTGAATCGTCGGTCGACGATTATTGCATGCGCCTCAAGAAGCTTGTCGACGAGCTTCGCGACCTCGGCGAGAAGGTCTCCGACGAGCTCCTCCTCAGCACTCTCATCACCGGCCTGAACGAAGACTTCGGGAACGCCGCCTCCAACATCCCTCTCATCACCTGTAACGCCCTCGATGCGGCTATAGCTCCCACGTGTCGAGGCACGACTTAGAGACATAACTGCATTGAAAGCAATGTCGCAAGTTAGGCAATCTTCACAACATCCCATGTAATATAGATAATAAAAGGGGAGATACATAGTTGGCTTACACTCGCCAAGTCAATCAAAGTACATAAATAGCATTACAACAATCAAACACTCATGGCCCGACTACGACGCCAAAATAAAAGATAACCCAACATGTGACACGGTCCCGATCACCCCAACTGGGCACCACTACTGATCATCAGGGAAAGACACGTAGTATCGGCGTGAGTCCTCGTCGAACTCCCACTTGAGCTCAAGCGCGTCATCTGGAACGGAATCATCAGGCCCTACATCTGGTTTGGAAGTAATTTGTGAGCCACAGGGACTCAGCAATCTCGCACCCTCGCGATCAAGACTATTTAAGCTTAATAGGTAAGGCAAGGTAAAATGTGGAGCTGCAGCAAGCGACTAGCATATATGGTGGCTAACCTGTTCGCAAAGAGAGCGAGAAGAGGAGGCAAAGCGCGAACGAGTAACTAGAGAGCAACCTGCGGCAAGCATTACTCCAACACCATGTTCGCTTCCCGGACTCCGCCGAGAAGAGACCGTCACGGTAACTCACACTGTTGATTCATTTTAATTAAGTTAAGGTTCAAGTTATCTACAACCGGACATTAACAAATTCTCATCTGCCCATAATCGCGGGCACGACTTTTGAAAGTTCAAATCCCTGCAGGGGAGTCCCAACTTAGCCCATGACAAGCTCTCACGGTCAACGAAGGAATAGACCACCTCCCGAGACGTTCCGATCAGACTCGGTATCCCGGTTCTACAAGACACTTCGACAAGTTAAAACAAATCCAGCAACACCGCCCGAATGTGCCGACAAATCCCGATAGGAGCTGCACATATCTCGTTCTCAGGGCACAATCGGATAAGCCATCCGTACAACTAAAACTAGCCCTCGAGTTTCCTCGAGGTGGCGCTGCAAGGGGCTCTAGGTTGGACCAACACTCAAAGGAGCACTGGCCCGGGGGGTTTAAATAAGATGATCCTCGGGCTCCGGAAACCCAAGGGAAAAAGAGGCTAGGTGGCAAATGGTAAAACCAAGGTTGGGCATTGCTGGAAAAGCTTTAATCAAGGCAAACTATCAAGGGGTTCCCATTATCACCCAACCGCGTAAGGAACGCAAAAATCCGGGAACATAACACCGATATGACGGAAACTAGGGTGGCAAGAGTGGAACAAAACACTAGGCGAGAGGCCGAGCCTTCCACCCTTTACCAAGTATATAGATGCATTAAGATAACAAGGCAATATAATGATATCCCAACAAGTAAATAATTTTCCAACAAGGAACGGTCTCCAATCTTTACCTGCAACTAGCAACGCTATAAGAGGGGCTGAGCAAAGCAGTAACATAGCCAATCAACGGTTTGCTAGGACATGGTGGGTTAGAGGTTGAACATGGCAATTTGGGAGGCATGATAAGCAAGTGGTAGGCATCGTAGCATAGGCATAGCAAAAGAGCGAGCATCTAGCAAAGCAAAGATAGTAGTGATTTCGAGGGTATGATCATCTTGCCTGCAAAGTTGTCAGAGTTGACTGGATCCTCGAAAGCAAACTTAACGGGCTCCTCGTTAGCGAACTCGTCTCCCGGCTCTACCCAAACAAGACAAACAAGCAAACGGAACGCAATCAACCACGTGCAAGGCTCAAACAATATGATGCAAAGATGGTATGCTATGCGGGATGCAATATGGGATGCATATGCAAGATTTGACAAGGAATGCATGAACCTGGCCCTAACTTGGAAATCCAAGTGTGCCACTGGAAGGATGAGATGAAATTGCTTGAAAACGATATAAGGAACACCGGAATCGGAGTTACGGTTTGGAAATGGCAAGCAATTCAAACATGGCCACGTTCTGCGATTTACAGTAAGTAGCCATCTAGATGCAACAAGATGAACATGCTACAGCACCCAAACATGGCATCAAAATACATGGCAAGGGTCCATTCATGATGCTTAACAAAAGACTAGCACTGAGCCACGGCCAATTCATCCATTAACAGGTTCAAACAAGCATGGCAAAAATGCATTTGGCAAACAAATCTCAGACTTAGTGAAATTTACACTTGTCTAGAACTTCAGATCAGGTAGCACTCTTTGGAGCAAGAAAACAATATGCTAGAGGACCTGAACATGGCAAAGTAAAGCATGGCATGGAGCTACTCAAAGATCTTAACAAAAGTCTCTTAGTGACCTTGAGCCAAAAGAGATCAGAAAATACATTTGCAAGCATGTGAACATGGCAAAAACATAATCAGATCACAGACTTAGTGAAAACTGGAGCATGCTGAAACAGATATCAAGTAGGCATGTTTGCGAGCTCGATGCACTCACTACAGAGAAAGTCATGACAATCTAAGCATACACCCATCAAGAATACACAAAATACAAGCTAGACATGGCAAGAACAATAACATAGCATGCACGGATCAACTACAACATCCTCGGCAAAATTGCTAACAAGTAGACAATCTGCCCAGATTTACGAAATGACAAAAGTAGAGATCGATTGACTCAAGCTAGGGTGCTCCATAATTGCAAACAAAGACATGAATGGATAGAGCACTACAATATTAACAAAACATCCTTACTGATCATCCTCAAAAGAGGCACGGATCACTAGGAAACAACATGAACATATGGCATAATGAGATAAACAGATCAAGGACTTAGTGGAAATGCTAAGTCCCTGAAATCAGCATTAACGAATGCTCCACTTTGCAAGCTTGTGCTAGTCACCACCCACATCACAAAAATACATGGGTTGCACCTCTGGATAGATGGCAAAACATATAACAAAACTCGTGAAGAGCTCAGGGGCATATCATGCACACAATAATCATGGCAAAAATGACAAATATCTAATTGGAGCAGCAGATCTGACAATTATCTCAAATAGCATTCTTCTAACAGCATTTCGGGCATCAAGATGAACTCAAATGAAAATGATGCAATGAGATGAAATGATGTGCTCTCTGAGACGAACATTTTGATATGCTATATGCCCAAAACGGATCTACGGATGAGGAGATACAACATAATGAACATGGGCAAAATATTAGGGTTTCAGGGTAAAAGTCAACCGAGACGGGATCCGGATCCAGATCTGGACGCACGGTTTACGAGGTTCACCGGAGATGGACTTGAAGCTCGCCGGAGAGGAGGTGGACCGCCGGAGTTGCTTGGGGAGGCAGCGTGGAGCTCGCCGGAGAGGTAGCCGGCACGGGCTCCGGGTGCGGCGGGGCGGCGCGGCCGGTGGTGGCGTCGGACGGCGCGGGCGAGGCCGGGCCAGGGTGGCGCGGGCGTGGCCGGCTGCGGGAGGTGCGGCGGCTCGGCGAGGAGGCGGCCGCCGGCGCGGCGGAGCGGTGGACCGAGCGCGGTGGAGACGAAGGCGTGGGGCTGCGCGCCGGTTTGGGCCGCGGGGGCCGGCTCCGGGCCTGGCGGGCCTCGGGCGACAGCGGCAAAGCAGTCCCGCCCCGGGACAGGTGGCAAGGTGCGATTGGGCGGCGGTGGCGGCGGACGTTGTCCGGCGCCGGCGGACACGTCCAGCGCGCGGAGAGGAGCGGGGCTAGGGTTAGGGATCCGGAATTTTCGGGGGAGTGCACCTATTTATAGATAGAGGGAGCTAGGAGAGTCCAAATGAGGTGCGGTTTTCGGCCACGCGATCGTGATGGAACGCTCTAGATGATGGAGAGGGTTTTGGTGGGTTTTGGGCCAATTTGGAGGGGTGTTGGGCTGCAACACACACGAGGCCTTTTCGGTCCCTCGGTTAACCGTTGGAGCATCAAACAAAGTCCAAATGGTACGAAACTTGACAGGCGGTCTACCGGTAGTAAACCAAGGCCGCTTGGCAAGTCTAGGTCCAATCCGGAAATGTTTAATCCCCACACACGAAAAAAAGGTAGAATTGACCACCGGAGGAGAACGAAGCGCCGGAATGCAAAACGGACAACGGGGAAAATGCTCAATTGCATGAGATGAACACGTATGCAAATGCAATGCACATGATGACATGATATGAGATGCATGACAACGACCACAACACACGAAGACAAAAACCCGAACCCGAGAAAATAAAATAACTTAACACTGGAAACAGCAAGAGTTGGATTACATATTGGGTGAATCATATCCGGGGTGTTACATCACCAACCCGACCTTCCCCAAGATCGTCGCGTACCTGAAACTAGAGGAGAAGAGGATGCGGGTGTCGCACGTCCGGGCCACCCATACGGCTCTCACCGCCGGAACCCGTGGCGGTGCGCCACCCACCGCTCCGGCTCCCCCGCCGCGGCCCGCCCAGGGGGCCCTCCACGTGCAGCCGCCGCCCGGGTTCCCATATCCCGCGCTGCCGCAGGCCCCTCCGCCGCCCCCCGCCGAGCAGCAGCAGCGCCGGGGCGGGCGTCGCAGCCGAGGTGGCCGCAAGCAGCAGCAGCAGCCACCAGCTGCCCATGGCGGGGCGCCGCGCCAGCCGCAGCACCCGCTCCCGCCGGCGCCCTGGCAGGCCGGCCAGAACCCCTGGACGGGGGCTGCTCACGCATACTCCATGCCCATACCGCGCGCCCCCAACCCGGTGTAATTGGCGCCCGCCCAGCCCCTCATCAGGCCCTGTACGCGGTCCCTCAGGCGTATCCGTTGGCGCCGCTCTATGGCCCCTCGGCGGCCTATGGGCTGCCTCCGGCCGGTGGGCTCGTGGCGCCGCCGCCATAGCCTCTGCCGTCGGCCCCGGTCCTCCTGCTGGCACCATGGGACCCCGCGCTGCTAGCGGACCTCCACACCGCCCCCACGCCACAGCAGTACACCGGCGGTGCGACTGGTACATGGACACCGGAGCCATGGCTCACATGGCCGCCAACCCCGGTAACCTTCTTACCGCTCACCCTGTTCACACTGCTGCTCGCATTACCGTGAGCGACGGTTCTTCCTTGCCCATCACTCATGTCGGCCATGCTGCTTTTCCTTCTAACTCTGTTCCATTACATCTTTCTAACGTCCTCGTTTCACCTGACATCATTAAAATTTTTGTTTCTGTTCATTCTCTTACACGTGAAAATCCTGTCACCATTGAATTTGACATGTTTGGCTTTTCTGTTAAGGATGCCCGTACCCGGATGGTGCTCCACCGATGTGACAGCCCCGACGATCTCTACCCGGTCCACTCCTCCACATCTCCCGTCGCTGCACCCATTGCGCTTTCCGCTGGAGTGGACCTTTGGCATGCTCGTATCAGTCATCCCAACCCTGCCACCCTTCGTCATATTCTTCGCAGTTTTTCATTCACGTGTAATAAGATCGACGATCACACTTGTCATGCTTATCGTCTCGACAAACATACTCGTTTACCCTTTAGCACTTCCTCGCATGTTGCTTCATACCCATTTGAGTTAATTCATAGTGATGTTTGGACCTCTCCTGTTGCAAGTAACACGGGCTATCTCTATTATCTTGTTATCCTTGATGATTTTTCGCACTATGTGTGGACCTTCCCGTTGCGGCGAAAGTCAGATTCTGTTGCCACTCTCACCGCATTCTACTCCTATGTCTCCACGCAGTTTGGTCACCCCATTCATGCTTTGCAAACAGACAACGGGAAGGAGTTCGATAATCTTGCAATCCGCAACCTTCTCGCCACACACGGCACGATTTTTCGTCTCACTTACCCGTACACTTCGCAACAAAATGGTCGCGCTGAGCACGTGCTTCGCACTCTTAATGACTGCGTTCGCACCCTCCTCTTTCACGCCAACGTGCCACCACATTTCTGGCCTGACGCGCTCGCCACCGCATCACTGCTCCTCAACATCCGTCCCTGTCGCACTCGCGGGAATTTTGCTCCTCATCATCTTTTGTTCGGCACGCCACCTTCCTACACCGAGCTTCGCATTTTCAGTTGCTTGTGCTACCCTAGCATCGCTTCCACTACTTCTCATAAGCTCGCACCATGGCCTGTGGCCTGTATTTTTCTTGGATATCCCCACAACACCAAAGGCTACCGCTGCTATGATCCTATCTCACATCGGGTCATCACTTCCCGACACGTTTACTTTGATGAGATGGTTTTTTCGTTTCAGCAGGTACCTTCGGATGTTGCGGCCTTGCCCGCTCCTGGTGACGGTCGCTCGGGCGCTTCTCTCGGGCCGCCTCCTGGCTTTGAGGGTGCCTCCCGTGCCCCGGGTCGAGTTCCTCCCCGGCCGGTTTCCTTAGGGGCCGCACCTCTCCCGGCGCCTGCGATGCCCCCTGCGCCATCATCGGCGCGGGCCTCCTCGGTGCCCCCCGCGCCCTAGCCGGCGGCCTCGCCCGCGGCGGCCTTCCCCGCGCCCTCGCCGGCGGCCTCGCCCGCGGCGGACTCGCCCGCGACATCAGTGGCGGCGGGCTCTTCTTCGTCCTTGCCCGTTGCCCCGGACTCGCTGCCCCGCCCGATGACTCGCTCTCGGGCCGGTACCTTCTGCCCGAGTACGTGGTACACTAGCGATGAGTATCTTCTCACCGCTTCCATCTCCGAGCCATCCCCTCTCCCATCGTCAGCTCGAGCCGCCCTTCGGGACCCTCATTGGCTCGCTGCAATGCAGGAAGAGTTCGATGCGCTCCAACGGAACCGCACCTGGCAGCTTGTCCCTCGGCCACCTCGTGCCAACATCATCACGGGCAAGTGGGTCTTTCGGCATAAGACTCATCCCGATGGGACTCTCAAGCGCTACAAAGCTCGCTGGGTGGTTCGAGGCTTTCGGCAACGTGCGGGTGTGGACTTCACCGACACTTTTGCTCCGATTGTTAAACCGGGCACGATCTGCACCGTGCTTCAGCTGGCCATCTCCCGAGCTTGGCCCGTGCATCAGTTGGACGTTTCCAACGCCTTCTTGCACGGCCACCTCGCCGAGCAGGTGTTCTGGAGCAGCCCACCGGCTTCGTCGACGCCACACATCCGGACCATGTGTGCTTGCTCTCCCGTTCTCTTTACGGGTTGAAGCAGGCGCCTCGGGCCTGGTACCAGCGCATCGCTGCCTTCCTGCAGACGATCGGATTTACATCGACCCGCTCTGATGCGTCCCTCTTTGTGTACCATCACGGGGTTGACACGACCTACTTGTTGCTCTACGTCGACGACATCATCCTGACGGCTTCCACTGTTGCGCTTCTCCAGCGGCTTACTGCTCGTCTTCGCGATGGGTTTGCCCTGAAGGACTTGGGGCCCCTCCACTACTTCCTCGACATTGAGGTGGTTCGACGGCCAAATGGGTTCTTTCTGCACCAGCAGCGTTACGCCCATGAGCTTCTCGATCATGCCGGCATGCTTAACTGCAAGCCTGCTCCCACGCCTGTTGACACCAAGGCTAAGGTTTCAGCTCTGGAGGGCTCTCTCGCATCCGACGCGGCCTTCTATCGCTCCATTGTGGGTGCCTTGCAGTACCTCACTCTGATGCGCCCCGACTTGTAGTATGTCGTTCAGCAGGTCTGTCTTCACATGCATGCTCCGCGTGACTCTCACTGGACCTTGGTGAAGCGTATACTCCGTTACATACGCGGCACTACGTCCATGGGACTTACACTGACGGCCTCTGCCTCTACCGACCTCGTCGCGTACTCTGATGCGGACTGGGCTGGCTGCCCGGACACACGGCGCTCCACTTCGGGGTACTGTGTCTACCTTGGGCCGTCTCTGATCTCTTGGTCTTCCAAGCGACAGCCCACAGTCTCTCGCTTGAGTGCCGAGGCAGAGTATCGGGCAGTGGCTAACGCCGTTGCCGAATGCTCTTGGCTTCATCAGCTGCTCCAGGAGTTGCTTTGTGATGTTCACAAGGCCACACTCGTCTACTGCGACAACGTCTCCGCCGTGTATCTCTTCGCCAACCTGGTCCATCATCGACGAATGAAGCACATTGAGCTCGACATACACTTTGTTCGTGAGCAAGTGGCCCTTGGGCGCATCCGGGTCCTCCACGTCCCGACGGCGCAACAGTTTGCCGATGTTATGGCAAAAGGACTGCCTACTTCTGTTTTCGAGGAGTTCAGGTCCAGTCTTTGCGTCTCCGGCGACACTTCGACTGCGGGGGTGTGTTGAATATATGGTTTGTGCATGTATATTGTATAGTCCGGCCCACCTCGTAGTCATTGTATAGTTGAGGTTGTGGCCCACCTTGTACTCCATATATACGTGCGCTATGCACTGATCAATACATCGAGTTGCATTGCCAAAATATTCGTTTCCAATAGAAAGACTTGTACATCATGCAGGCCGTGTTTTACACCCCCAGCTCGCCATGCCTCTGCTACAACTTCCTCAAGAGCCGCCTCACGTTCCTATATTACCTCATAACGCCGTACACATCTTACCCTACCTCCGGATTCAGGGATACACCTCACAAGGAGAGGAAGATGGTCTGGACAGGAATATACCAAACGCTTCACCGCTGCTTCTGGAAATTTATTTCTCCGCATGTTATCAGCAACTACCCTATCCAACCCGACCTGCACATTAGCACGCCCGCTGCGCTTATTATCATAAAGTGAACAGGTAACCAGAGAAATCGAGATCCGCGAGGTTGCATGCTTCAAGCACATCCCGGAAAGCAATCATCTGTTTAGGTGACCTCGTTGTATCTGACAAATGTTCATAGTCTCACATAACCTCATTGAAATCTCCTGCTAGGAGCCGAGGTATATCATCTTGAGCTTTCAATCTTTTTAGCCCATCCCACATTAAGTATCGATTTTCCACTCTCGGTTCCCCATACACAAAGGTAATTCTCCATCAGCATGTAACCGGACATACGCATCAATCCATCTTTTATTACAATCACGGATATCAACGAACAACGACTCATCAAAAAGAAAAAAACTTATACTATGCCTATGTCAAATTTATACGTTTATCATCACTTGTCAGTGGTAAACTGGAAGGAAGGTCAGCAGATAAAAGAAGTGCAGATAGCAGAAGACATATGAGACATTTATCATCATTTCCAAACCTCGTTAGAATATATCATCATGAGCTTGATCCATCATCTGTATGATCGCCAGAATACAATTATACAGTGTAAAATTGTGACCCATGTATTCTATGATGCCCACCAAAAATAACATCATTTATTTGGTTCTCCCTCTGTTAACTATTATAAGATGTTCTAACTTTTTTATGAATTGGATGTATATAGATACGTCTTAATGTGTTTGTTTGCTCATTTCAGTCTGTATGTACTCTATATTGAAATGTCCAAAACAACTTATAATTAAGGCAGTAACAGCTAAGGTGATACATATGCTAGAATTTAGCATGTAACTTCACATGGAAAGATGTCAATAAACTTTCAGCATAGTTGGTCGTTCTTGAGGCAAAGAAAGTAGGCAGTAAAATGCAAAATGCGGCAAAGATGCATTCTTTCAGAGTAAATTGCACAAAACCATCACTTTGAAGGCTAGGTTTACGAAAAATACTACAATATATTTTTTTTGTAGAAAACACCACGCCTACAGTAATCTTTTTGCAAAAAACACTGATCGGCGTATTAGTCTCGTTTGAGCACGTTTATGACAAATGGGACCCGCTCTTCGCTAATGTGGTATAACGTTTCGTGCCAATGGATTTTGATCTAAATTTACAAACTAGTCCCTAGAATTATACACCCCTGAATCAAAATGCAAAATCACAATTAGCCCCCCACATGCATAAAACCAATAGCACTGGGGCCATGGGCTCTCGTCGCTGGCTGGGGCGGCGCCCATAGAGGCTTGGGGCGGTTGAGGGACCTCGCCGGCGTCGAGGTCTAGCACCTCCTCTTCTCTCTAATTGGTGCTGGTGCGAGCTCAACTTGGATGGATTGGGGCGAGCCCGATTTGGATCTTGGCAGCGACCAGGATGAGCTCCAGCATGCGCACGTCGTCCCGTTGTCGTTGTAGTCGGGGCGCCCGTCGAAGGGCCGCGCCGACGGCCGGGGAACCAGGCACTTCTTGCTGCCGCTGCCAAAGTTGATCTGCCCTTGGGCCCGCTGCAGGTCGGGGCGCCCGCCATGGGCCACGCCGGTGGCCAGGGAACCAAGCACGGATGGTGCCGCCGCCGCCGAAGGGCCATGGGCACCGGTTGCAGGGCTGCGCCTTGCGCTCCGGCTGCAGGTCGAGCCGGATGTCGCTGGATCCGGCGTGGGGTGCGGAGGTGGAAGCGGATGTCGTCGGGGTCCGGCATGGGGCGCGGCGGTGGAGCAGGTGAGCCTGTGGTGGCGCGGTGAGAGGGCCTGGCAGCATGGGGGAAGAACGTTGGGGGTGTTTTTGCTTTAAACACCAACTAACAGCAAAACATTATGCCACATCAGCGAAGAGCAGGTCTCATTTGTCATAAACATGCTCAAACGAGACTAATATGCCGACCAGTGTTTTTTACAAAAAAATTACCGTAGACGTGGTGGTTTCTGCAAAAAAAAAAAGTATTATAGTGTTTTTCGCAAATCTAGCCTTTAAAGTGATGGTTTTGTGTAATTTACTCCATTGTTTCACGTCTGTTGCCTCATCAATATTGGATTATCTTTTGGAGGAAATTGGTCCTTGCGTGAAGAATTAAAAGCATGCATATCTCCTGGACGTTTTCCCATCATGCTCTCAGTCGGTTCAAAACAATATCGTGCCGATATGGGTACAGTTCAAGTGTGTGCAATTGCCATGTCTTCCACGGCACTGATGTTGAACACGATGAGTACAGTTCAAGTAGAGGGAAATACATATCTATTATCAACTGACGTCCGCTGGAATATGGTACAAGATGGTCTGAAATGTCTTAAATTTCAAATCCAAGTTGTTGAACCTGGACTGCCTCAAAGAGCGCACAGGGCACACGCATAGACACAGCGTCACAGCCGAGGAGGATATGGTCAATTGACTCCTCGCACTGGTCGGCATGGCGCCCGACGTGGCAAACCCCGTCATGCTTATCTGTCGGACTATCAGCACATATTCCTAATCGACAGCCACGCGAAGGAGCGACAAGATAACAGTGGACAGGGCATCGTACGGAGAAATAGCAGAGATAACAGAAGTTCAGAGTGTCGAACACATATGAGACTATTATCATCACTTCGAACCTACTCTGAAAATATTATCATAACCTTGATCCATGATCTGTATGATCATCGAAAGAACGATTATACAGTGTAACATCGTGACCCAACAGACATATATGGGTCACGATGTTACACTGTATATCCATGGCTAAGTTCGAGATGAAGTTACGCTGTATAATTTATTCGGTTTGAAAATGCTTGGACAGCTAAGTTAGTGTTAAAGTTGTGTCGAATATTATTGTACAAGTTAGGTTACGGTTGGACTTGGAGTCGTACGGAGTGTAGACAGGATATGGAGTCGTGTCCAAGTAGGACACTTGTATCCTAGACCTCTCATATATAGCGGGATAGACACACGATATAATCTATGCCAACATAATAGCACCGGAATGCAGGGGAAGCTGGCGGCATGTGCCGGTGTTCAGGGCGACCGGGTGCGGTATTGTGACGGTGTCACGGGGAAGAGCGTCCGTAGGCAAGCTCCGGGGATGTAGCCATATCGATGAACCTCGTTAACAAATCTCGGTGTCGTGCTCGTGTGATTGCTTGGTCCTCGGATGATCAACGGTATGCCTCGGATTTATTCTAATAAGTGGTATCATGAGCAAGGTTCAAAGGAGGTCGCGGTTGTTGTCGATCTAGAGGAAGTATCAGGTTGGGATGCAGCCGGCTGCGGTGTAGTTCTTGACAAGATTGAAAAAAAGCGATCGAAGCGGCGCAGCAGATCGATGGAAGCTGCGCGGCGTGCACACGCGGCTTGACAGCGATTGGGGCAGCAGGTGCGTGGCGGCGGCAGGGCTAGAGCACTGCCTGGAGCAGGCCCACATGACCCAATCAACGCGAGGCGATGGCCTCGTCTGGGTGCGGGTCCGAGTAGGCCGGCGGGGCACAGCTCGGATGCGGCAAGTGCAAACCACGCTGCTGGAGTCCCCAGGCTAGACGCGTGCGAAGCGGAAGCTGCGAACTAATCGATCTGGAGCAGGCTGGGCAAAGACACGAAAGATTTTGTTTGAGAAAAAAAAAAGAGGGACCGAGTCCTAAGAGGAGACGTGATCTCCTAGTCTCCGAGCCGGGCGGCTGCAGCCGTGCACGCGCACGTTGAAAGCAGCAGCGGCTGTAGGGAAGACGAGGCAAGGCAGCCGATTAGATTCGTGCGTGAGAAAATGCATCATGGTGACACATCCATTGGAAAGCAAGAAGGTCATGGCAAGGCAAAGCTAGCATTGCAAGTTTTGTGCAAGGGAGCCACCACGTGAAGGGCAAAGATTTTATTTCTTTTGGTTTTGCTACTAGTAGTACGCGGAGGTTCTGTTCGTGTGCTTGGGGCATCTCGTGGAAAGCTCAAATAATTTTGCGCAAAGTCAGCCGTACAAAGAACCATGGCATCAACGGGTATCAGGTTTGAGGTGGAGAAGTTTAATGAAACCGAAAGCCTTGGGTTATGGCAAACAATGGTGAAATATTAATTGGCACAACATGGATGCTTGAAAGCATTGCGGGAAGTCATGTCAGCTGAGATGGAGTTATCATGTGATGGATGGGAATTCGCAGAATGATTTGGGAACCTGGGTCGGACTGGACAGTCTGACGGGATCGACGCAAGTCGGTTGGTACAGAAGACGGTGCGGGATCGGCGACAACGATATAGGAGCGTGATGTTGATGGTAACCGACTTCTGGGGCGTGAAAACACGTGGCACAGGCCCGAGGGCTTGTGTGGCTTCGACAAGACTATGGCACGGGGTTGATCCAAGACAGTGCACATGTGAGTTTGAAGTCGACGGGGCGTGGGGGTGGACTGATCATCTACCATGAAGTCATGTTGAAGGTGGAGCTGGATTGAGGGGCTACGATGTAAGGATCCAGGGAATCGAAGCCTATTCAGTAAGGGGGAAAAGCGAGTGACATGCAGTTCGGACTGGAGCTCAGTGGTCTGATGGAAGTGTGAAACTCGTCATCGATCGGTGATGATCGGTGGTACTCTGCAGTGGAGGTTGAGTGGTGTGGTTTCACGACCCTTGAGACTCGACCGGGATAGCGGAGGCTCGACGTGGTAATAGCGGTGAGGCGTGCGGTGCGCACGAGACATGAAGACGGACCAGGGCTCTGGTGGTCATACATGTGGTGAGACAACTGCGAATTTGACTCGGGATGACTACAAGCAACGGTGAAATTCCTTCAAGTTTCAGACAGGCGGTCAAGAAAAGAGCGGTGATGTTGAGTTCAGGTAACTCTTATGTGTGATACCCAATATGTGAGTTGTTCAATTTCACGCAGGTTAGTGATCAGTGTGTGATGGCGTTGGACTGATACTCTGAAAGTTAGAAGCGCAAACTAGAGTAATGTGAAACTTAATTTCGTTCGAGTGTTGACTCTGGTCAAGAAAAGAAGGGACTACAAGTTGCAGGTGGAGTCATATGGAGTAGCAGCGGTACTCATGGGATAAGCTCAAGTCCAATGTACACGAAGGTTTGACGCACGGATGAATTCAAGGTGGTGGAGAATATTCGTCAAGGTGAAGTTTGTTAAAGTTGTGTCGAATATTATTGTACAAGTTAGGTTACAGTTGGATTTGAAGTCGTACGGTGTGTAGACAGGATATGGAGTCGTGTCCAAGTAGGACACTTGTATCCTAGGCCTCTCATATATAGCGGGATAGACACACGATGTAACCTATGCCAACATAATAGCACCGGAACGCAGGGAAAGCCGGCGGCATGTGCCGATGTCCAGGGCGACCGGGTGCGGTATTGTGACGGTGTCACGGGGAGGAGCGCCCGTAGGCAAGCTTCGAGGATGTAGCCATATCGGTGAACCTCGTTAACAAATCTCGGTGTCGTGCTCGTGTGATTGCTTGGTCCTCGGATGATCAATGGTATGCCTCGGATTTATTCTAACAGTTAGCCTAAGTTTTATTCAGTACTAAACAAGGCTAAGATGCTACATCTGGAAGAATTTAACATGTGACTTCAGATGGAAAGATCTCGATAAACTTTCAGCATAGTTGGCCTTTCTTTGGGTGAAGGAGTTAGGCACTCAAATGCCACAGAGATGCACCGTCTCACTTCTTCCTCCCCAGCTTCGGGTTGTGGAAGTCGTTTGTCCAAAATTTCTTCCAGTAGAAACTGGTCCTCGAGTGAAGAATGAAAAGCCTGCAAATCTCCAGGGTGTTTGCCCATCAACACCTCAAGCACCACAACGCCAAAGCTATATACATCACATTTCTCTGTAACTAGGGAAGTGTAGGAACATTCTGCATCCAACACAGGAACATAAGAATCAAGAGTATGCATCAGTGCAGAGCATTCCATCTAACACAGTATACTAGAGAATATAGTATTGCATGGAATAAACATACCAGATGCTATGTAGCCGTAGGTCCCTGCTAGTGCACTCCAGTTTGACGAATCAGGTTTTAACATTCTTGCAATACCGAAGTCCGAGACAAATGCTTTGAAATCAGTATCTAGTAAGATGTTTCTGCTTGTGATGTCTCGATGAATTATGGGTGGGTGAACATCATGATGGAGGTAAGCGATGGCTTGAGCCAGATCAGCTGTCCTCCTTTGCCAGTGGAACTGGATTGCTAGTTCTTCATTTCTTAAGGTTGAAGCTAGATTTCCTCTCTCTATATACTGGCACACAAGGAACCGGAACCGCGGATGAGAACAATATCCATATAGCTTGACGATGCTGCGTTGGCGAATTGTTGTTAACATTTGAATCTCATGCCGGAATCTTTCTTCATCATGTGCCTCTTCATCGCCTGCATGGAGTTTCTTTACTGCGACCACTTGTTCATCTTGAAGTTCTGCTTTATAAACACTGCCGTATGATCCCTCTCCAATGCAATGTTTCTTATCGAAATTGTCAGTTGCATTGATAATATCTTCAAATGCTATTCTGCCATCAAAGCTCCATACAGAGAACACATCCCTTTTGCGCACGACATCAGTATTTTGAGGTACTTTCTTGCGGCAAATCATAAAGGCAATCACACCTGCTGTTATTGAAATAGTAGCGACAAACATAGTAAGACTGACTGGTAGTATAATCTTTTGGTGCTTTCGCCTATGATCTGCAGGGGGCAAATCACAAGGAGACAGTCCAACAAGGTCTCTGCAAAGACCTTTGTTGTGGAGAAACCATTCAGCTGATGCATTCTGGATCCCATTTGGGACAGTGCCTTCTAGGAGGTTATATGCAACATCAAATATTGATAGGCTTTGCATGCTTGCAATGGAGGCAGGGATTGCACCACTGAATTGATTGTGTGAGAAGTTTACATACATCAGCATCTCTAGGTTGCTGAGTTCTGACGGTATTGGTCCACTGATACTATTCATGCTAAGATCAAGCATTCTTTGCAGGGAAGCTAAATGGCCCAAACTACCAGGAAGAATTCCACTAAGGCTGTTGTTATTCATGTGTAATGACTGCAGTTTCAAACAATTTCCCATCTCTTCTGGCACTTAACCGCTCAACAGGTTGCTTGAGAAATCAAGAATCTCAAGATTGCTAAGTTGGCCGATTTGCTTAGGGATCTGGCCAGATAGTTGATTGTTTCTTAAATCCATCCAATAGAGGTTGCTTAACTTGCCAATTTCCGGTGGTATCTCACTGGTCAACCTATTGAAACTCAGTTTAAGCTTTCCAAGATTTTTTAGCACCCCAACCTCAGAAGGTATACTGCCTTGTATCATGTTGTGTGCAAAATTAATACTTGTCAAGTTTTGAGATGAGCCCCAATTCGGCGAGAGCTGCCCAACAAACCTATTTGAAGATAAATTGATCGTATCGAGGTGTGGATACACACCAAATGCTTCAGTTATGTCTCCCTCAATATGATTATTGGCAATCATGAGCGATGTTAGTGAACTGCAATCCCTCAAGCCTTTTGGGACAGGACCATCTAGATTGTTGTTATGAACTTGTAAAGCCTGTAGCTTTTTACTTTGGCACAAATCTGGCAAGTGTCCAATCAGCTGGTTGTCATCCAGTGCAATGACGACTAAATTGGTAAGGTTGGACAATGCCGGAGGCACAGGGCCGGAGAGCTGGTTGTTGAACAGTCGCATTTGTGTCATCTTGACCAATTTTCCATAACTTGGAGGGATTGAGCCAGACAATTGGTTTTCATAGGACATAAGATACTCCACATTTACCAAATTTCCTAACTCGGTCGGCAATTCCCCGGAGATACTATTGTTATGTATTATTAATTGTTTGAGTGAAGACATGTTCCCAATACTTGATGGCACTGATCCAACTATCAAATTGTCCGAGAGGGCAAGGGTTTCCAGATTCACGAGATTCCCAAACTCATGAGGGATGGATCCGGTTATGTGGTTACCAAAAAGAGAAAAATAGGTCACTGAAGTAAGATTTCCAGCAACACTATAAGGAACAGGGCCGGTCAAATGGTTATCTGACAAGTCCAAGCTAATCAAGCTCGAGAGCATCCCAAACTCTGCCGGTATTGTACCAGTGTATTGGTTCCGATATGCCGTCAGGTATGTGAGCACTGTCAGGTTACCAAGGGAGGGCGGAATTGTGCCGCTCAGATTGTTTTTCTCCAAGTGTAGTACTTGCAGGGTTTGGATGTGTCCTAGCTCTTTAGGTATGGGTCCTGACAGACGGTTATCAGAAAGGTACAGATAGTTGAGGTTGGTCAGGTTTGCAAGGGCGGAAGGTACATGGCCAGAAATGTCATTAAGGCTCAAATCCATCTCTCTCATGTTCTGAAGCTGTCCGAGGTGCCAGGGGATGTTACCTGAGAGCCTATTCCCACGTAGATAAAGAAAACCAAGTCTTGAGAGATTACCTAAAGCAGGAGGGATTTGTCCGGTGAGATTGTTGCTGGAGAGGTCCATCCCTGTGAGCTGTCCAAGGTTGCAGAATGATGCAGGTATGTGCCCGCTGAGCTGATCACCAGAGAAGTTGAGGGTGGAAAGCATGGAAAGAGAGCCGATGCCTGGAGGGATGGCACCGGAGAGATGGTAGTTGTCGCTGAGATCGAGGTTGACAAGGTAAGGGAGCGACTGGAATCTCAGTTTGTCCAGTCGCCCTGCAATGCCGGCGCCATCAAGGGAAATTCCTGTGATGACCTTCCCCATGGTTCCTCTGCGTGACAGGAGCAATTTGATAAAATAGCACACCTTTCCTCGTACATTGATAAAATAGCACACCTTTCTTTTTGTTAGATTAAATAACACACTTTTCCTTCAGGGTTAGATAAAATGGCACAAACTGACTTTTTTTCACAATTTCCACGTCAGGACCTACACGTTATATTATTTTGGACGATTTTACACTTTGGACTGGTTCGATCGAGAGAGGAGACGAGACGATCCAGAGGATGAGAGAACACCGGAACAGAGGAACGACGGAACCATCCACGATCTCGCCGTGATTCGTCCCCGAGCCGCCCTGTCCGCCACCTTACCGCGCGCCGCGGCCGCCGTACGCGCTGCGGGCTGCGGCTGCTTCATCGCAATGCGGGAGAAGAAGGGCGCCGCCACTTGAAGTCCCCCTGCAGCACGTGGCAGTGCAGGCCGGTCGCTCGCCGTAGCGTACGTTCGTTTGCTGGCTGTAGGTGCTTGCTCCTGTAGAAGCCTGTAGGTGGCTGCTGACTGGTATAGTTGTTTGCTTTAGCAGGGAAGTAGAGCTGAACAAGTGAAAGGCATCAGTAAATGAATAAACAATCGTACAAACATACATGTACGCAGAGAAAATATGATACAGTACAAGAGAAAAGCATCAGTAAAAAAACCGTAGCTAGCATAAGTCAGTGTCTTCTTTTTTTTTTGAGCATAAGTCAGTGTCTTCATCCATCAAATATTACTCGAAGATTACAAGAATCACGTATAGAGAGAACACGGATCAAGAGAGAAGATGGGATGAAACCTGTACGGCCAGATGCGGCGGCGGCGGCGGAACGGGTGGAGCGACAGGAGACGGGAAGAAACGGGACGAAGCGCCGGGAGATAAGGGGAGCACGTAATTGGCAGGGCCGGCGAGGCGGCGATCCATCTTCCTCGCTGCGTTTCTTTTCGCTCTGTTTCGAAACAGAGGTTCGACTGAACCAGTTTACTGCGTAGAACAGATCAAAGGGCAAAATCGTCCAAAATAATATGACGTGTAGGTCCTGACCTGAAAATTGAGAAAAATGTCTGTTTGTGCCATTTTGTCTAGCCCCGAAGGAAAAGTGTGTCATTTAATCTAACAAAAAGAAAGATGTGCTATTTTATCAACCTACGAGGAAAGGTGTGCTATTTTATCAAATTGCTCGCGTGACAGAGTGTCCCCGCAGGTGATGCCGGTCCAGTTGCACGGGTACATGCCATCGTCTCCCCAGGTTCCCAGCTGGTGCTTGGACGAGTACTTGACGGATGATTTCCAGTGGAGAAGTGCCCCAGCTTGGGATCTCAGCGAAGTGCCGCGGCGTGCTGCTGCTGCAGGCGTGGCGCAGCCCTCGGCTTGCCCGGAATTAAGGACAGGCAGCAGCAGGAGGAGCAACACGAGAACCAGGCGATGTAGCAGCGTTGGCACCATGGAATTCGCCATGATCTCACGATGTACTATGAAGATGACTGCATAGGCCAAGTGATCATGTAAACTGAAGTAGTCCCACAAGTCTGGCAGAAAGACACACACAGGCGAAAAAATATGGTCAAGGAGATAGAGAGAATAGCGCACCTCCGGTGTGTGAGAGCAGAACGCCAAAACCCGGTGATGGTGGTGTGTGAGTTGGGTACTCATCTGGCTCGGTTCTCCAGGGGTTTATAAACACATTTGAAGCAGCCTAAACACCTATGCACTTGCCTCTCACCTGCATCGAAGACCTTGGCTGAGTCCAATCTGGCTGGCATAATGTTCTGCGATTGATGCGGTCTAAGATTTTCGGTTTCAGATCATTGTGACTGGTTCTCTGTGATGATTCCACTCAAAAGAAGAATAGAATATCAATGCTTGTCACGTGGACGTTGATTATTGCTTGGTTTTCCATGCGTCAACAGGAAGTGAACATAATTGCATTGTTGACTGTATTCGACATGGACAGCGTTGACGTTTGTGTGTGCAAATGACATATCTTCAACGGCTAGCTACGCTGACGGTGAATGCAATTAATGCAGTTCAAACAGAGGAAATGTATATCCAGAAGTTACATTCGTTTGGAATATGGTAGAGGATGGTCTGAAATGACTTTCAGAGGTAGTGATTGCGGCTCCTCCTTTTCAGCCTATAGCTTAGGGCATGTCCACCAATCGATTTCTATGACCGTCACTAAGGGGAGAGAGTAAGCAACCCCATTCGAAGTAACAACTTCTCCAACTGTTGATCTATCTATCTTGTAAACCAACATTATTTTGTTGCTGCATATATGATTGATTTGTGGGAACCTACAATGTAGGAGTACTTTTTTAACTTTGTGGCCTATATTGTTTTGTTAGAATTCAATGCATTCCCATCCCGTCAACAAGAATCCAGAAGAACAGAATTCAAGACATCCACCTAAAAAATTTAGGAACTCTCCTGAATAGTTCTAATCTAGGCTTTGCCAAAGTAGTAGTGCTAGGCCGCTGACCACTGAACTTTCATTAAGCAAAGCTGAAGAGACTCACCCAAATGGCCATAGATGAACTAGGCCGCTGGAATCACTCGAACCTGCTGCCGAAACCAATCCGTGTGAGGAGAAGACCACCTAGCGGCGGAAGTGCAGCCACCAGTGCCGTCGATGAGCAGCGGCAGAGGAGCGCCCGCTCCTCCCACTAAGGCCGCGCCCCTTCTGTACCATCGCGACGCCTAGTCTCTGTCTCTCCTTGCGGCGAGACATCTCCAAACGTGTGGATCTTGGAGGCTGGTGGAGTGGGGTGAGGACGTCCTTGCAGCGGGGAAGACGGACGGCGACAGGCCAGAACAGGCGACAGGATGGCGAACAAAGGGTCAGGGGAAGGTGACCCGATTAACTGCGTTTGGCCCACAATGGGCCCTGTTGACGATTTAGATTTACTAGCAAAAGAGTCTGTGCATTGTAACATAAGAGAAAACATAATACACGCTCTTAACTCAACAACCATCACTCAAGATCATAATAGGTCCATCTCCTTTATTTTTGCAAGGCATCGTATTTGTGTTGCCGCTTATCCTCCTTCTCACCCTCGCCGTCGATGGCCTTGGTGTTCACATAAAACAACAAAAAACGTGTGTTGAATATGGTTAATCCTAAGGCGTCTCTCTCTCCATCTCTTCTCCCTCTCCCTCTCTCTCTTCCTCTCTCTCTCTCGCCCGCTTTGTCTCACTCTCCCGATGAGAAATATATTGTTTTCCCCTGCTACATTTTTCAGAGGTATGCATGTGTAGTTATCGATGTTTTTTTCGTATATGGTTATAGTGGGGTGTTTATTTACAATCCGGATCGTTGTCGGTGTGAAAAAAAAGAATCTTATGCTATAAATTATAAGTTTGCTTCCATAACAATATTTTAAAAAAATCAATAGGTAAAATTAACATCATATTTAGATTCCACACATTTTTCTAATAAAATTTCATATATAATATGTTAAAATCGAAATTACGGTTTAAAAGATACAGATAATTTAGAAAATCATTTGGTTTGACTAAAATATATTCCAAAATAATATTTAAAAATACTTAACAGGTAAAAATAATCTCATATTCATATTCTACATATTTTTCTAATCAAATTTCATATATAACATGGTCAAATCGGAGTTACGTTTTAAAAGATATGGATGATTTTAAAAAGCATTTGTTTGAGTTAAATATGATCCGTGGATGAATTACCTAAAACATCAGGGGGGTTTTCAAAAAAATTAAAATAACGGTTCGGGTGTGACTTAAATCCGGACGGAGGGTTGATTTCAAAAAAAGACAGGAACTTTTGTGTAAAATACAAAAATAACGATTTGTTTTAACTTAAAACAGGACTGCGGGTTGAATTCTCTGAAATAAAGGGACTTTTCTGAAAAATGTCATGACGGACGAAAGAAACCCAATTTACTTTATTATTAGATTAGATAAAATAAACATAAAGATTTTTATTTGCTTGGCTTTATTTGTACTTGCTTTGTTCCTAAATATAAAACCTTTTATAGAGGCGAAGTATCGAGTGAAAATGCCAATTTGGTGAAAACTTGAAAACTTTCCTCATGAGCCATCGGATCGTGAATATATGGTATAGATCAGAGGTGGAATCCCACCAGCCAATTAACCTCAATTTTCCGAAAAACCCCCTGCTCGTACGTGTAGCTTGGCAAGGGCTGAAAAAAAAGGAAACCAGATCATGTTCGATCTGTGCCGCCATGGAGCCTCGTCCCGCTTGGATCGCCATGTGTGCTGGCCCTCCGGCGGACATGTGCCCTAGCTCTCCAACGGCCCCGTCCTTGAGCACTCTTCCTCGCCCTCCGACGGTTCCGTCCAGGAGCGCTCGCCCTCCGCCGGCCGTGATCCCCCGCCCTCGCCAGCCCCAACCATGATTCTGATGCTCAAATGTTAACTGACAACCATTGGAAGGGGAAGAAAATCAACTCGGGGTTCTTCTTGAGTATGTTATTGGTGATGATAATAGGCTGACACATGTATTTTACTAGAAGATTATCATTTGCTAGGATTATGATGCAGTCTTGAATGACAACGTAGATGGCCTTGTATCTGTGAATATTTGTATTGAAGCTCATTGGTACTTGTGCCGACACTATCATTTTATCTCTAAATATTTGTACTGAAACTCATGTGTTGGATGGATTTTAGATGGCCTTTTATCTCTGAATATTTGTACTGAAGCTCATGGGCACTTGTAATTGTTTCGACATTTTGCCAGGGGATTATCATTTTATCTCTGAATATTTGTACTGAATCTCACTTGTTGGATGCATTTTAGATGGCCTTGTATCTCTGAATAGATGTGCAAGAATATTGCTTCTCATGGCAAACTGTTTCTTTTTAGTAGCTAGAATTAGACAAGGTAGTAAGCCACAAGAGGTTAATTGGTTAATGCCGATTCCTATTGATTGTAGCAGATGGCTTAGTAAACTCAAAATTTATCAAGACTGAAGATGTTAACCACCAGTACATAAATGGCATGTCACTGAATTCTAGCCGTCTAAATGTTATCTCATGAATTTCAGTTCTCTCTAAATACCACCAGTACATGCTTGGCATTAGTGGATGTACAAATATATAAAGAGATTGCATCAGCACATGAATTTCAGTACAGTAGTACTATGCTCAATCAGTGAAGAATGAACGTGGATGTAAAAGAAGCAAAATCCTTTTGTGTTATCCATGTGACTGAAATGACAGAAAAGATTTCTTGTACATCCACATTCATTCAAGTATTTTTTGTAGATCCACACTGATTCACGTGCAGCAAAAGAACTAGGATTTATCTGTACATCCACATTCATTCAGTTACAGCAAAACATCAGCAAATTCTCGGTCAAACATCAGCAGAACATTAGCAGTTTTGAAGGGCAAGCAAGCCGCTGGGTCGCCGTTGCATGGATGCAGCGCCACGGCTGCTCGCTCCCTCCGTTCCTCGTGTGGGGGCCGCGCCGGGTCGCTGTCGCATGGATGCATCATTGTGGCCACTTGGTCTCCCTCGCGTGTGGGTGCAGTGCCGGGTCGCAGAGGTCACCACTGCGCGGGGGCATCATCATGGCTGTCGGGTCATCGTTGCTTGAGCCAACGCCGCACCTCCAGAGGGTGTGGTCCGTGCCGGGTCGCAGTTGCGTCGGAGCGCGGCCGCGGCCTCCGAGTTGTCGCTAGGGGAGCGGCGCCGCAGTCAATCGTTGTTGAATCGCCGAGGCCTCCAGGTCGTCCTCGCGGCTGGAGAAAAATTAGGGGGATATAACCCTCAAAAAATTCTATTGAGCTAATTATTGTATTGTTAGTAGGGGGTTTTCGGGAAAACTATGGTTAAGTGGCTGGTGGCATTCCCACCTCTGATTTATACCATACGTTCGTGATCCGAAGGCCTAGGAGGAAAATTTTCAAGTTTTCACTGAATGGACGTTTTCACTGGATACTTCGCCTTTTATAGATGAGCAGTGCTAGGAATCAGACTACTGATATTTTTTTGAGAGCAAGCATATAGCTTTATTACGCAACAGTTAGGCCTAAATCGGCCATTACAGCATCAGCTACAAGAGCTGGAACATCCACATCTGAAACAAGAATTCCTCCGTTGTGGAGAGATAAACCTAACTTAGCAAGATGATGAGCGGGCATGTTGGCTTCCCTGCGGCAATGAATTACATCACAAGATGCAAACCCGATGTTCATTTGGAGCTTCAGGTCGTCAATCATTTGAGCCTGCCTGGAGAAATCCGGTCCACGTTTATTTAGCGCTTGTTCCATCAGGAGGGCGTCGGTCTCGACAATGAGGTGCACAGCGCCAACCTCAGCAGCCACATCCAGTGCCTTTTCCACCGCCAGCAGTTCGGCGTCAAACGCGTCCGGCACCCGGTCAGTCCGCCCAGCACGAGCCGCCACCACCTCTCCGTCGCTGTCGCGGACTACCACCCCCAGGCACCTGTCTGCGCGCCCGGAGCATGGGCTCCATCCACATTAAACTTTAGCACATGCACCGGCGGGGGAAGCCAGCGCTGTGGTGCTGCATGGGGTTTGGCATTTTTGCTGAAATAGCCCTCGTATTCTTCGGTGGTGCATGCAGCTTTGGAAGCAAACTGCTCATGCTCCATTGGCTTCTCTCCTTCCCTCACTTTGTTTCTCTGTGACCACCATTGCCACCATGCCACAACAATCAGCATCCGTTCTTTCTCCGGAATCTGCCACAAGGAGTCAATCGTTTCCTCCACTGAATCACACACTTCAAGTCGTTGCCGGACGTGTTCGAGCCCGAGCGCTCTCCACACTTGCTTCACCTCCTGACACTCCACAAAAAGGTGCTTAGTGGACTCATTGCGCAGGTTGCACAGAAAGCATTTGTGGTCATGTATGGTCATGCCTCTCCTGCCAAGGATGTCCTTGGTGGCTAAGGTGTTATGTCCTCCAAATAAAGTGCTTAATTTTCTCCGGACAAGGCATGCGCCAAATCCGCTTCCATTTGTCCAGCCCACCGTCATTCAGGTTGCCAGCTTCCTATTGAGGGTGCCCTCCATTTTCACCACCAGTTGCAGAAATAGCCCTTTTTAACTTGTACGCTTGTCGAACCGAGAACAGGCCCTTGGGGTCGAAGTGCCAAGCCATGAAGTCGACAGCTCCGTCTCGCAGAGGCATTTGAAGGATTAGATTTGCGTCCTCCTCCCAAAACATGTCATGCAAAAGTTTCGTATCCCATGTACCGGTGGCGGGATCGATTAGCTTTGATACTCTGGTCAGCAAGCTACCTCCTCTCGGTGTGATCACTTTACGCGACCAAGCTCTCGGGATCCAAGGATCTTCCCATATCCGTATACTTTCACCCTTGCCAACCCTCCATATAACACCTTGCTTTACTAGCTCAATGCCATGGCAGATGCTTCTCCATGCATATGACATATTAGCCGTCTCCTCCACCTCAAGAACAGAGCTGTTGGGGTAGTATTTGGCCTTCATAAGCTGAGCACATAGACTTTCAGGTTCTTGTACCAATCTCCACACCTGGCGGGCAAGCATGGCGAGTTGAAGTCATGAATATCCCGAAAGCCGAGCCCGCCTCTCCCTTTCGACCGTGTGAGTTTCTGCCAGCCCACCCAATGGATTTTATTCTCATTGTCTTGCTGGCTCCACCAGTAGCGAGCAATCATAGCGTTGATCTCCTCACACAAGGTTTTGGTCAAGTAGAAAACGGACATAGCGAATGTTGGAATGGCATGCGCCACGCCCTTCACTAGGATCTCCTTCCCTTGCCTGGAGAGAGTTCTCTCATTGCAGCCCTGCATGCGAGTCCATATGGCGTCCTTGATATAGGCAAAGGCCTTCTTTTTAGATCTTCCAATATACACTGGTAGCCCCAAGTATTTCTCATTATATGCCTCACTCTCGATATGAAGGGTGGCTTTCACTGTGTCCCTAGACTGCATTCGGCAATTCTTACTGAACATGATTGCTGACTTCTCATGGTTTACACACTGTCCTGAGCACTGCTCATATACTTCCAGTATCCGCTGAAGCTCCTCCGCTTCTCTTGCCTGGGCTTTCATGAGTAACAACAAATCATCAGCAAAGAAAAGGTGCGAAATCGCCGGAGCCCCTGGACAGATTTGGATGCCGCTAAAAACCCCTCTTCTTTGTGCATCATTCAGCAAAGCTGGCAGCCCTTCAGCATAGATCACAAATAGATACAGCGATATGTGGTCCCCTTGCCCGAGCCCCCTGGACGGTGCAAAAAGTTCAGGGAGATCATCGTTGACCCTAATCGGGTACCTGACAGTTCTAACACACTTCATGACGAGATTCACCCAGCTTCTAGCAAAACCTAGCTTGATCATCATGGCTTCAAGGAAGGACCACTCAACCCGGTCGTAGGCTTTGCTCATATCCACCTTAACCACAGCCAGCTCCTCCTTGCCCGCTCTCTTATTCATTAGAAAGTGTGAAATCTCATACGCCATCAATATGTTATCTGTAATCAGCCACCCCGGCACAAAGGCACTCTGATTGCCGGATATTATCTATGGCAGAATGAGTTTTAGTCGATCTGCGAGGACCTTAGAAATGATCTTGTACAACACATTGCAGAGACTTATTGGTCTAAGATCCTTAATTCTCGGGGGATTTTTGACTTTCGGTATCAACACGACCGTGGTATCATTCCAGCCCAACAGAATCTCACCTCCCCTTAGCACCTTCATCACCTCATCAGCAATATTATTTCCCATTAACTGCCAATACTTCTTGAACACCACGGCAGGCATGCCATCCGGGCCGGGGGCCTTGAGGTCCCCGATGTGGTCCAACGCAGCCTTGATCTCCATGTCAGTGAACTCCGCCATAAGGCACTCGTTCATGGCCCGTGTGACCTTGGTTGGCACCGCCCGAAGGAGCTCGTCATAGTTGTGGTTGCCATTAGAAGTAAACAGGTCCTGAAAATAAGACTGGGCATAATTAGTTAGATCTCTCCCTTCCTCCACCACAACTCCATCTTCCTTCGTGAGCCGCCTGATCCGGTTGGCTTTCCTCCTCGCCGAGGCATATCGGAAGAAGAACTTTGTATTTCTATCCCCCTCCTTCAACCACCATACATGAGCATGCTGCCTCCATTTGATTTTTATGACCTCCTCCAAATGATCCACCAGGCAGCGCAGCCGCACTTCTTCCGCAACCTTCTCCGACGTGATATCCCGCTTCCTACACTCCTCCAGTGCTTGTTTTGCTTCCTTCAACTTCTTCTTCGTGTCTCCTACTACCTCCCTGCTCCATCTCGACAGGTCAGCTGCCACCCCCTTCAAAGCTACATCTATATCCACCTCGCCCCCCTCACACACCCGTCTCCAAGCTTCCTCAATCACCAAGTCACACCCCTCCTCCTGCAGCCATCGAGCTTCAAAACGGAACTCCCCGCTCCCTTCCTTCCTGGTAGGCCCCATATCAATTGTGTCCACCACTATGGGCCTGTGATCAGAATGCCTGGGCAGCTCATTTCGCACACGGAACTCCGGGAATGTCGTGCACCACTCCACATTGGCAGCCGCCCGGTCGAGCCGCCCGCAAATGTATCCCTCTGCGTTAGTGCAGTTGTTCCACCAAGTGAAGGTATCACCCTCATAAACCAAGTCACTCATCTTACACCCTTCTAGCGCCTCCCGAAAAGAGTGCATGCATCCCCCCGCCCGATCTACTCCACCCCTCTTCTCCTCATTGCTCAAAATGTCGTTGAAGTCTCCCATGCACAGCCAGGGTCGTCCATCTTGGTGTTGTTGTTGAAGGAGGTGCAATGTTCTCCACGTTTCCTTCTTCCTGCTAGCTTGCGACTCCCCATAGACCCTGGTAAATCTCCATACCACCCCATTCTCCTCCGTGATATCGACATCAATGTGCCTCCTTCCTATAGACCGCAGTGAGAGATTTATGCCCCGCTTCCACAGAATAGCTAGTCCTCTACTCCTTCCTTCCGGACTCCTCACACACATATTCACCAACCCCAGCTTCCAACGATACTTCTCCATTTCCTTCTCCAAGAGCTTCGTTTCACACAAGAACACCACATCGGGATCCTCCGCCCTCTTGAGATCCAAGAGGCCACGAACTGTCGGGCCATTCCCGAGTCCCCGACAGTTCCAGCTTACTATTCTCATTGCTCCCGGCGGGGCTGCTCTTGTAGCCCGGCCGATATTACTTTTGTACCATCAACCACCCCCTGGCATCCACCCTCCACTTCCATCCTCCCCCTCTTCATTTCCTCCTCATTCTCTACCCTCTCATCACTTCTCTTCTGGCCACTGATCTTTGGAATAGGCCCCTTGTTTTCCCCACCTCCCTTTTCCTCCCGCCGAACTTTCTTATAGGTTTTAGGAACATATATGTTCTTCTTCTCATTTTCTTCCTGCTTTGCATGATCCACCTCAGTCTTCTTCCCCTTGTCCAGGCTCGCTTTCTCCTTCCCCAGGCTATCCACAGGGTCTGCAGTAATTGTATTTGCATTCGGCTCACCAATGTCTTTATCTCCTGCAATATCTTTTTTCGTTACAATCTCTTCCTCCCCCCAAGCACCACTGCCTTCCACTCCGCTACCCAAAGACTCGAATTCCAACTTCTTTTGCCGCCCCGATCCTCCTGAACCAATAGCCTTTTTGCCTGGACTGGTCACTTCCTCGCTGAGGGAGTCCTGGATTAGGGGGTCTCCGGACAGTCGGACTATATCCTTTGGCCGGACTGTTGGACTATGAAGATACAAGATTGAAGACTTCGTCCCGTGTCCGGATGGGACTCTACTTGGCGTGGAAGGCAAGCTAGGAAATATGCATATGTATATCTCCTTCTTTGTAACCGACCTTGTGTAACCCTAGCCCCATCCGATGTCTATATAAACCGGAGGGTTTTAGTCCGTAGGACAACATACAATCATACCATAGGCTAGCTTCTAGGGTTTAGCCTCTCCGATCTCATGGTAGATCAACTCTTGTAATACTCATATCATCAAGAATAAATCAAGAAGGACATAGGGTTTTACCTCCATCAAGAGGGCCGGAACCTGGGTAAAACATCGTGTCCCCTGCCTCCTGTTACCATCCGCCTTAGACGCATAGTTCGGGACCCCCTACCCGAGATCCATCGGTTTTGACACCGACATTGGTGCTTTCATTGAGAGTTCCTATGTGTCGTCGCCGTTAGGCGTGATGGCTCCTACGATCATCGATGGCGATGCAGTCCAGGGTGAGACTTTTCTCCCCGGACAGATCTTTGTGTTCGGCGGCTTCGCATTGCGGGCTAACTCGCTTGGCCATCTGGAGCAGATAGAAAGTTACGCCCCTGGCCACCAGGTCAGGTTTGGAAGCTTAAACTACATGGCTGATATCCGTGGAGACTTGATCTTCGACGGATTCGAGCCCCTGCCTTGTGCGCCACGTGGTCACGATGAGTACGATTTAGCTCTACCATCGGACAATATTCAAGAAATCGCACCGGCAGCCGCTCCGACCCTTAATTCGGATCCAGTTGCGCCATCCATGGACGGGGGGATAGACCCCGCCACGGAGGTCGTATCCTCAGCGGCGATCGAGTCGAATATCGACCTTACCCTTCACGAGAACCGTCTTGCCAAACTGCCAGATCCTTCTCCGGCCACGGACTCCGAACCGCATGCGCCCGTTCCTGTCGAATCCGATTGGGCGCTGATCATGGAGTTTACCTCCGCGGATATCAGCACTCGCCCTTCGGCGACATACTGAACTCACTAAGGTCTCTCTTCTTGTCAGGAGGGTCCTGGCCGAACTATGTTCGGCAGGATTGGGATGCGGATGACAAAGAAATTCACCGCCCACCCACCACCCACTTAGTAGCCACTATCGATGACTTAACCGACATGCTCGACTTCGACTCCGAAGACATCGATGGTATGGATGACGATGCAGGAGGCGAAGAAGAACCACTGCCCATAGGGCACTAGATAGACACCTCATCATATGACATATACATGGTGGACACACCCAAAGAAGGAAATAGTGACGGGACAATGGAGGATGACCCCTCCAAGAAGCAACCCAAGCGCCGGCATCAGCAGCGCCGCTCTAAGTCCCGCCAAGTAAAAAGCGGTGATACCGTCACCGGAGATAATAGCACTCCGGACAATGCCGAAGACAACAACAATCCCCTCCAGCAAGATTTAGAGCAGGAGGATGGAGAAGCCAGCCCTCCTGAGAGAGCGGCGGATGGAGAGGCAGAGGATGATAATTACATGCCTCCCTCCGAAGACGAGGCAAGCCTCGATGATGACGAATTCATCGTGCCAGAGGAACCCATCGAACAAGAGCGCTTCAAGTGCCGGCTTATAGCCACGACAAATAGCCTTAAGAAAAATCAGCAGCAGCTTCAAGCTGATCAAGATTTGCTAGCTGGCAGATGGACTGAAGTCCTGGCGGCCGGGGAATATAAACTCGAGCGCCCCCCCAAGAGTTACCCAAAGTGCAGGTTGCTACCCCGACTGGAGGAGGAAGCACCGAAACCTACATCCCTGGCGTACAACGCGGCTGATCGGGCACCTCGTGGCCGCGACAAAGAGGCATTCCAGCCAAAAGCTTAGCCCGCATCCCGACGCCATTCAAATAAAAAGTCATGGGGAAATACTCCAGACCTGCGCGATGTATTGGAGGACAAAACAAAACATGCAAGATCGATCTACGAATCACGAGGGCGCGCCACTATGCGAGATGATAATCGTCACGCCGGATACAGTAAAAGTAAGTTCGGCCGGGCCGAACACAGCGGGCAAGACTCATTTGAGCTGCGTCGCGATATAGCCCAATACAGAGGCACCACACACCCCTTATACTTCACAGACGAAGTAATGGATCATCAAATCCCAGAGTGTTTCAAATTCGTAAATATAGAATCATACAACGTCACAACAGATCCTGCGGTATGGATCGAGGATTTCCTCCTGCACATCCACATGGCCCGCGGTGATGACCTACACGCCATCAAATACCTCCCACTCAAACTAAAAGGACCAGCTCGGCATTGGCTCAACAGCTTGCCAGCAGAGTCCATTGGCTGTTGGGAAGATCTGGAAGCCTCGACAACTTTCAGGGCACTTATGTGCGACCACCAGATGCCGATGACTTGAGCCACATAATTCAGCAGCCAGAGGAATCGGCCAGGCAATTCTGGACACGGTTCCTAACAAAGAAAAATCAAATCGTCGATTGTCTGGATGCAGAGGCCCTAGCAGCTTTCAAGCACAACATCCGGGACGAATGGCTCGCCCGACACCTTGGCCAGGAAAAGCCAAAATCTATGGCAGCCCTCACGACACTCATGACCCGCTTTTGTGCGGGAGAGGACAGCTGGTTGGCTCGCAGCAATAACATATCAAAGAACCATGGTACTTCGAAGACCAAGGACGGCAACGGCAGGTCACGTCGCAACAAACAAAAGCGCCGCATTAACAACGACAATACCGAGGATAAGACAGTCAATGCCGGATTCAAAGGCTCTAAACCCGGTCAGCGGAAAAAGTCATTCAAAAGAAGCACTCTGGGCCCGTCTAGTTTGGACCGTATACTCGATCGCTCGTGCCAAATACACGGCACTCCCGACAAGCCAGCCAACCACACCAACAGGGAATGTTGGGTGTTCAAGCAGGCCGGCAAGTTAAATGCCGAAAACAAAGACAAGGGGTCACATAGCGATGACGAGGAGGAGCCCCGGCAGCCGAACACCGGAGGACAGAAGAGGTTCCCCCCACAAGTACGGACGATGAACATGATATACGCAACCCACATCCCCATGAGGGAGCGGAAGCGTGCGCTCAGGGACGTATATGCGTTGGAGCCAGTCGCCCCAAAGTTCAACCCATGGTCCTCCTGTCCGATCACCTTCGACCATAGGGACCACCCCACTAGTATCCGTCATGGCGGATTCGCCGCATTGGTCCTAGACCCAATCATTGACGGATTTCACCTCACTCGAGTCCTTATAGATGGCGGCAGCAGCCTGAACCTGCTTTATCAGGACGCAGTGCGCAAAATGAGTATAGACCCCTCAAGGATCAAACCTACAAAAACGACATTTAAAGGCGTCATACCAGGTGTAGAGGCCCATTGCACAGGCTCAGTCACACTGGAAGTGGTCTTCAGATCTCCGGATAACTTCCGAAGCGAAGAGTTAATCTTCGACAAAGTCTTGTTCCGCAGTGGCTACCATGCACTGCTCGGACGAACTGTATTTGCGAGATTCAATGCGGTACCGCATTATGCATATCTCAAGCTCAAGATGCCAGGACCTCGGGGGGTCATCACAGTCAATGGAAACACAAAGCGCTCTCTCCGCACGGAGGAGCACACTGCGGCCCTCGCAGCAGAAGCGCAAAGCAGCCTCTTAAGGCAATCCACTAGTTCGGGGTTTCAGGACACGGACACCTTCAAGCGCGCCCGGAGTAATCGGCAACAGGACTGCCTGGCACGTTCCGAGCTCGCATAGCAATACGGCCCCCACCTCGGTCCCAGCCAAACAGCGAAATCTGTGCCACGCGTACATAATTACGCATTAAAAATACCATGGGCACAGGTGGGAAGGGGGGCACGACTACGGCACGCTCCAAGATGCGGCTTAAACCGCACTAGGGGCTTCCCGCTTTGTTATTTTTCCCTTTCAGGACGTTAATCTCTGAAAACCCTGTCCGGCAGCATGATTGCCGAACACATGATGCAACAACCAAGGAGGCAGAAAGCTACGTCACACCATGAAACTCCCAGGTGGATTACGATAACGAGTGAAATACTTGCTTTAATACCATTCCTCGGCTTGCCCTTGGAAAGGCCATGTCAAATAGTCCTACTTTTTGCTTATCGCACTACTTGTATCATTCTGTTCTAACGCACCTTTTTGAAAAAGAATGCATAACATTAAGACTATTATTGCAATCTTCCTTCATATATATGTACTCCTATAGACTAAACAGGCTTGCAGTTGTTAGATCGGCTGTTAGATCTATTTACTGATTATTGCACCGGCTGAATAAATGATTTTCAATTGCATGCATGCGTGAACAAACAGAGATATTCGAGGGATCCTTCTAAATGGATAAGGTTGCGCTCGTTCAAGTCTACCACGAGCCTAGTAGTTCAGCATTTTTATATAAAAAAATATATGCATGGCCAATATATACTATTTTTTGCACGTGAGTATATACCACGTCTTATGAAATATCGTACTCTGTTTTTGTAGGGTATATATACTGCTATTTGAATTGTACTATATAGAGGTTTTTCTACATGCAAAGTATGCGTAGTATGTTTTTTTTGTTGTGTGGAAAGTATATGTACTATTTGTGCATGGCCAATATATACTAATTTTTTTTGCTAAGGAGCATTACTACTTTTTTTATGTGAGTATAAGTATATACTTGTTTTTTATATTGTACTATATACTCCTTTTTTTGGTCTGGAAGCATATACTTTTTTATGTGAGTATATACCACTTCTTATGGAAGAACTCTTTTTTTATCACATCAGTGTATATACTGCTATCTGCATTGTAGTTTATAGAGCTTTTTCTACATACAAGTATGTACTATTTGTGCACGACAAATATATACTACTTTTTTTGGTATGGACTATATAATTTTTTTTGTAGCTGAGTATGTTCATTTTTAAATTGTAGTATATACTACTACTATTTTGGTCTGGAAGCATATACTTTTTTAATTAGTATATACTTTTTTAATGGGGTATATACCACATATTGTGACTCTTTTTGGGTAAAGGAACATATACTATTGTTATTAATATACTTCACTTAGAAATATAAATAACTACAAACTAAGGAGTATTCAGAATGAAGATAACAAAAAAAAAGGTATACTCCATTCAAAAAGAAGATTCAGCTTTAATAAAATTAGTAGTTTCTACACAGTAAATTAGCAACCGGAGCTACTGTTCCTTTTGCTGGGTATACCAATTTCCCAAGACGAAACAACAGCTGGGTACATTTGATCATTTATCCACTAGCAGAAGTAATTAAGAAGTATGCCAGTAATCAGTTTACGGCTAGCTGGGTGCCGCTGGCCATATGATTGTGAGAATACGTTGGAGATCGACAAGCACACCACGCATGATGTTGCCACCCTCAACTAACCACCAGAAGCCACTGAATTGATTCTTCCGTTCTAGACGCCCTAAGCCGCATGCCTCCAATGACAACCATAGACCACACAAATATTCTTCCGTTCACAGAATTAACGTCAGCAAACGATGAGACCCATCTCCTCAAAGGGACCGTATATTCTTATTTCAGATCTCGAAGCAAAGCAAGAGGATTATGATCAATGGATAGAAATATGTTGCAGATCTAGCCGTGGAATCGGCATGCACAAAAAGTTCAAGAACAGATCGTTGACCCCAGATTCCAATCAACCTCAAGTCCGGTTGTGTCGTGCTCTCTGATCCATCAGCCGGTTGAGGTGCGAGATGCATGTGAAGGAAATGATCAGCTCATTGCCGCCCGATAGATCAATTAATTAACGATCAGCTCACCTTTCAGTAGGATGTGCTTCGATGGCCATAAGATGAGTTCCACGCTGATGTATCTTGTGGATTAAATCCACCGGAGATCACCAATGATTGATTCCGCCGGTGAGCGCCGACGTCGGCCGAGTCGGCCTGGCTAGCTAGGTATTAATGGGTAACGAAAATACCTATTGTCACGGGAGTTGTTTGAGTCAGAGAGATAATTGAGTCCGTATCGAATTGTTTAATTAGATTAAATATAATTAAACAAAGACTAAACGGGCAGGAGGCGTCTGTTACCCGCCAGGACGTGTGTGTGTGCGGTTTAAAGATGAGAGTATGTACTTCTAGGTGTACTAACCCATTTTCATATATATATATATATATATATATATATATATATATATATATATATATATATATATATATAGGGTCGCGCTATTTGTCACCCTTGTTGAGGAATAGTTATTCTCCACCCCCCTCTATTTTATCATCAATGCACTGTAATTTTACGTTTCATAAGTTTTGTCTTATTTCCAAGGCAAAAAGGGACCGTAAGAAAATATATAATCGCTGTAAAAAATATTTTATGTTATGTAAAATTACAAACATAAAAACATAGTCTAAAATACTCATAAACTGCAAATTTTCTTGTCTTATGACCTATATTTTTATTTTCTTATGTCAAATTTTACATAGTGAATCAATAGGAATGTAACTATTTGAATTTGAAATGTAATTTAATTATGAAATGATCGTAAGATTACCTCGGATGAAGAATAAATTGTTCTGCACCCTGGGTGATGAATAGTAACACTATATATATATATATATATATATATATATATATATATATATATATATATATATATATATATATATATATATATATATACACGGAAATCCTCTTTGGTGCCCGAGCACCATGTATCTCGGAATCACGACCATCACATTGGCTCGTGATTTCTGCCATGTGCGCGTCTCATCGAAGTATATGAACCGTATTCCCACCATAGCAGGTCGGTAGAAGACATAAATGGCACGGGTTGAGGTGTCCAACTGATGGGCTAGAAAAGAGCTGGACAGGGGTTTGTTCAGTCTTGACTAATTTATGTCTATCTAATTTATTAGTGCGTACTTAGCGAGAACGGACGTTTGGCTCTTGGCCTTCATAGAGGCCTTTAAAAAAATCAAATTTCAAACTTTTTGGTTTCAAAAAAGTCTGAAAAATTTGTGCACGTAAACAAGGATGTTATGTGTATGTATGTAAAATTTTAAAATGAAATACGTTGAAATGCGACCTGTACAAAAAAGATAAATTCATGCTTGCGAGGATGAATAGTATCATGTGTTAAAAATCCCCAGATTTGTCTTTTTTTGCATAGCCCTCATTTCAATGTATTTTGACCTGAAAATTTACACACATGTGTGTTCTGCCTCCATGTATATCTGTATTTTTTCAGAATTTTTTAAAACATAGAAAATATGAAAATTGATGAAATTTAATTTTTTCAAAATCGAGCTCCGCCTCCAAAGGCAATATCCTGTACTTAGCATGATGTCAACTGCATAAACCTTCAATGTTATGAATATTAATGTAATCAAGGGCATAGATCTTCCTGACACAATTTACTAATGTTCTGCCCATGATTTTTAGTAATTGATAGGATTTTTTTTACTAAAGCAACTAGGGCTGTTATATATTCTCCAGATGAAGACATTCTTATCGGTTAGTTTGGCAATCAAAAAGTACACTTCACTTCAATGTCCTCCATGATTCAAATGATAACACCACAAATTGACCCCAATAAATCAAAATGGGCACATTATGAAATTTCAAAATTAATATGGAGCTTTTTTTTCACGATTAAGTACCACATCATGGCATATTGCCCCAAACAAATTATCTGGCCATGCATGAAATGAAGGACAACCAATGATCCGTATAAGCAAACTTAGAAAAAAAAACAATGTTCAATCACTGCACAGAAAAAGAAAAGAAAAGAAAATGAATTTCAAAAGAAAACATATGTAAAGAAAATGGGAAAACAAGGAATGATGAAAAATAATGAAAAAAATTAGAGTAGGGCGTTTTGGTGACCGAGCTCCATGGAGCCCTTTATTTTTGAAAAATTCAAAATTCAAACTTTTTGACTTCAAAAAATTCTGAAAATAAATATGTAACTATACACGGATGAAATGCATGTGTGTGTAAAAATTCAAGATGAAATACTTCGAAATGCGACCTATAGAAAAAAGACAAATTTCTGGACTTTGAGGATGAATAGTAACATGTGTTAAAAGGCCTCAGATTTGTCTTTTTTGCACAACCTTCATTTCAACGTATTTCGTCTTAAAAATTTACACACATGTGTGTTATGCCTCCATGTATATCTGTAATTTTTTTCAAATTTTTTTGAATTGTAAAAATATGAATTTTCATGATTTTTGTGTTTTTCAAAAACCGGCCTCCATGGAGGCCGAGCTCCAAAAGGCATTTTCGAAAAAATTAACAAAGAGAAAAGAAGCCTTCCTAGTGTTTTGAGCCACCAGAAAAAAAAGTTCAGTGTTTCCACCATCGTACTTAATCATCATTCTTTTAAGCAATAATGCTACAGTTATACGCAAATATTTATAGATTGGAATTATGGCCTGATGTGAAATGATGGGGTTGGCCGGTTGAAAATCACAAAGGACACATCAAGAACAATCAGGGGAGGAGATAGGATTACCGGAGAGACCGCCCCGTAAACCATCATCAATAAACATTTGCCTGTCGGTGTAGTAATTTTTTTTTCTTTATGGGGCTGTGTCTTTCTTAGTGAATTTCAGGAACATACTTAATTATCTCTTAATGCGCAAAAATAGTTAATTATCTCTTTTTAGAGCCGTAGTTTTCTTTTCTTGAGAATTTATTTAGAGCCTTTTTTTTAGACAAAGAATTTATTTAGAGCCGTTGTTAACTGTTCTGCATGTATTACATGAGCCCATACTAAGAAATAGGTGCGCAACAGTTGACTGCCAACCATCCACCTGGGCCACTTCAAAACCAAAGCAAATATTCGCACATCTGTTCACGTGATGAGCCTGGGCCAGCCGCATACAACAACACTGTTGAAACTCGATGTATTCAAGTCCGTATTGTCTGGCTAAATAAATTTGGCCCAGACCCCATGCTCCACCGAACGATTGGGATACCGAGCGCCATGTCGCTCGTGACCCAAAACGCCGTACTCATATATTCATGACATCTAGCACCCGTACACTCTGGTACGGCCAGTACGCTAGGGGCTTAAGTATACCCCATAATATGGCGTGAGAAGTTCGAACACTTTAGACAGTGCGGCACCCTGAACTTATAGCATCATATGCATAAACTCCGGATCATGTCTTGGGTCAATAGTTGGGTTTGCCCGCCTCCCATGTTTTGGTACCTTACGTTCTGCTATATCGGCTAAGGTAGCACTGGGAGAACTACTGCGATTGTGCCCCGGTTCTGCTAGGCTAAGCACCTCAGTAGAGAAAGCTAAAACTGACTGTCATGATAAGGCGAGAGACTAGTCGTTGTTCGAGAGGTTTCAAGTCCCTAAAGACTTATGCCGCTTAGAGCGAGGAGTCGGCCTTGTCCGGCTTAAGGCGTGTATAGCGCCCCGAATTCGGCCTTCTGAATACTAGGGCTTCACCGAAATTTAAAATTATAGAATTCTATGGCTAAGTGAGAGTGATAACACATTATAGTCCAATTGCCTTGTTCGTTGTGCTGAGCACCTCCCTCGAATGACCCAAAAATAGGAACAAGAGTGCTCAGGTTTATCCCAAACACCCCAGCACTCGTGGCGTGGGGGCAGAAGCCGACGACTAGCCATCTCTCAGATTTGATAAATAGCCGAACAAAAGGCAATATTTTAAATTCAAATAAGTGTTGCATAGCGCATATGAACAAGTTTTTCATAATACAGGATTACACGAGCAAGTTTATTCAAATATTACATCTTTCGCACACTCGTCCGCTACAAGACGGGCACCCTTCAGGACACCCTCATAGTACATCTCGGGGTGGCGATGCTCCTTGCCCTGCGGCGGCCCTTCCTTCACCAGCTTCACGGCGTCCAGTTTGGCCCAGTGCACCTTCGCACGAGCAAAAGCTCGGCGTGCACCTTCGATGCAGACGGACCACTTGATGACTTCCAGCCATGGGCAGGCATCCACAAGCCGCCTCACCAGGCTGAAGTAGCTGTTGGGAAGGGCGTCGCCAGGCCACATCCGGACTATAAAGCCCTTCATGGCCTGTTCGGCCGCCTTCTGCAGCTCGACCAGTTGCTTCAGCTGGTCGCTCAGAGGCATCGGGTATTCGGTCCCAGTATACTGAGACCAGAACAGCTTCTCCGTTGAGCTTCCCTCCTCGGCCAGGTAAAACTGTGCGGCATCCGACACGCTGCGGGGCAAATCTGCGAATGCTCCTGAAGAGCTCCGGACTCGGGTAAGTAATAAGTAATTTACTTTCACATCTTGCTTTGCATATTGAATGCCTTACCCGCCGCTATCTTCCTTATCGCCTCAATCCCCTGGAGGGACTTTTGGGCTTCAGCCTTGGCATTCTTTGCGCTCTCAAGGGCCGCGGCGAGCTCGGACTCTCGCATCTCCGAGTCAAGCTCCAAAGCCTCGTGCTTCGTCACGAGAGCCTGTAGCTCTTGCTGCACCTCGCCCACCCGTGCCTCTTGCCTTTCACGCTCGGTGCGCTCCTTGGCCGCTTTGTCTTCGGCCTCGGACAACGCTTGCTTTAGGGTCGCCACCTCGATCGTGGCCCCTGGCACATTCATGATGATCCTGTCATTTCGCAACCACATTTTATATATATATACAGACAAGGTATTACTTACCTTTGTTCTCCTCGAGCTGCCTCTTGACAAGGCCGAGCTCTTTTTCGGACGCCTCGAGGTCCTGCTTCAGTGCGGCGACCTCCGCAGTCAGTGCGGCAGAGGCCAGCAACGAAGCCTGCATACGCATATAGACATACTTATATTAGACCCCCGCAGATATTAGTTGATCCTCTATTCGGCTTTTCTTTTTGAACACCAAACAGAGCATCAGGGGCTACTGTCTATGCGGTAATATTTTTCCTATATTTCAAATACTTACCTCAAAGCATGTTAAAAGGCTGGCACAGGCTTCAGTCAGTCCGCTCTTGGCGGACTGAACCTTCTGGATCACCGCACTCATAATAGTGCGGTGCTCTTCGTCGATGGAAGCGCTGCGAAGTGCTCCCAGTAGATTGTCCGGTGCCTCTGGATGGACAGAGGTCACCGGCACAGGCGTATTTCCCCTTTTGGAAGGAGGCCGCCTGCCTGAGTCCGGAACCACTGGAGGTTCCGGCGCGGTGTTCGGCTGAGGGCCGAACTCAGAGCCCTCGGGAGCCTTACTCCCTCTGCTCCCGGAGTCCGGAAGGTCGCCTTGAGGCGCCTTCGGGATTGTCTCCCCTCGACCCGGTGCCTCTTGAGACAATACCTCGGCATTGTCCGTAGGGCAAGGGGAGGTGGCAGTCGGAAGTGGATCGCTATCCATATCCGACGAATCCAAGGAGCCGTCTGACGAGGATACGTCGATACGGGCTTGGGGCGGTCTGCATAATCATATTCAGCGTTAGGAGAAGCAGTGCGACAAAGGAATGCTATGATTTACTCTGGTATCCGAATACTTACGACTTCGCCAGGGGTTTGGCCCTGAGCAGCCACTCGTCTTCGCCTTTGATGACGGCGGTGGAGTAGTCCGGAAGGAGGGTCCTCCCCTTCTTGGACCCTTCACCCCCCCCCCCGGTCGGGGAGGCCTTCCTTTTCTTGTCTCCCCCGACTGAAGGGGGAGCATCTTCATCTTCCTCCTCGTCTTCGGGGAGGAGTGCGTCGAGGAGTCATCGGACGATGAGCCCGATATCACCTGGCGCCGGGAACTCTTTCGGGTTCCCTTGGCCTTCTTCTTGGTCTTCTCCAACACCTTGTAAGGAGCCGGAGTCAGCATCTCCATCAGGAGAGCGTCCGCAGTGTCTTCGGGCAGAGGGGCCGGACAGTCGATCTTCTCTGATGCCCCCACCCAGTCCTGTCAAAGGCATGGGAGCTTAGACCCCGCGCGTGGTTAAGCTATGGGAAATAAAAATCCTACCAGATGTACAAAACTTAACGGATTCGCAGGGCGCTTCACGCTTAGCCCGCGGTCCTCGGTGAGAGAGGGAGGGACCTCGGCACCCTTGAACAACACCCTCCAGACGTCCTTGTGCGTCGTGTCGAAGAGCTCGCTCAGAGTCTGGTGCTGGGCCGGGTCGAACTCCCACAAGTTGAAATCCCATTGTTGACACGGGAGGATCCGGCGGAAGAGCATGACCTGGACTATGTTGACAAGCTTGAGCTTCTTGCTTGCCATATTCCGGATACATTTCTGGAGTCCGTCCAGCTCCACCGATGAACTGCAGGATAGGCCCTTCTCTTTCCAGGAGGTGAGTCGCGTGGGGATTCCGGATCGAAACTTGGGGGCCGCCACCCAGTTGGTGTCGCGCGGCTCGGTGATGTAGAACCACGCCGATTGCCACCCCTTTATGGTCTCCACGAAGGATCCTTCAAGCCATATAACATTGGGCATCTTGCCCACCATGGCTCCTCCGCATTCTGCTTGTTGGCCTCCCACCACCTTCAGCTTGATATTGAAGGTCTTCAGCCATAGGCCGAAGTGGGGCCGGATGCGGAGGAAAGCCTCACACACGACGATGAACGCCGAACTGTTGAGGATGAAGTTCGGGGCTAGATCATCAAAGTCCAGCCCGTAGTAGAACATAAGACCACAGACGAATGGATGGAGGGGAAACCCCAGTCCGCGAAGGAAGTGGTGGAGGAAAACTACCCACTCGTGAGGTTCCGGGGTAGGAACAATCTGCCCCGCAGCGGGCAGCCGATGCGCGATATTCGCGGCTAAGTATCTAGCTCCACGTAGCTTCTTGATGTGTCCCTCCGTAACGGAGGAAGCCATCCATTTACCTCCCGCTCCGGACATGTTTGGAGAAGGTTGAGGGGAAGGATGTGGACTTGGGCGTTGGAGCTTGAGTGCGCAAGAATGGATGAGCAAGGAGGAATAAGGCGTGGGTAGAAAAAGGTTAAACCTTATCCCTTTATAAGGGCGGTCGAAACTATGCGCCCCCACTAGCCTGGTAAAACTCGCTTATCCCCCAAGCGCCGTAATTGATGGCGCGGTTGGGTTACCCATGCCTGTATTGACGAGAATCCCGTAATAAGGGGGACACGATCTCTGTTTTGACAAGACGTGTCAAGAAACTGCCTCGCGTTATGTGCGGGGCTAGTTAAAGAAAAACGGTTCGAGTAATCACCGAGCCATGGCATGATGTCATGTTACCAAAACGTGTCAGCAGATTAGATTTATGGAAATATTATTCTCTCTACGGTGGTATGTGGAACTTATTTTGCAGGGTCGGACACTATCCTTTTATTCGAACTCTTCTGTGGTGTATCCTGAGGAGGAACCCGCCTTGCAATGCCGAAGACAATACTGTGCGCCGGACACATCGTCATTGAAGCCTGGTTCAGGGGCTACTGATGGAGTCCTGGATTAGGGGGTCTCCGGACAGCCAGACTATATCCTTTGGTCGGACTGTTGGACTATGAAGATACAAGATTGAAGACTTCGTCCCATGTCCGGATGGAACTCACTTGGCGTGGAAGGCAAGCTAGGCAATACGGATATGTATATCTCCTTCTTTGTAACCGACATTGTGTAACCCTAGCCCCCTCCGGTGTCTATATAAACCGGAGGGTTTTAGTCCATAGGACAACATTCAATCATACCATAGGCTAGCTTCTAGGGTTTAGCCTCTCCGATCTCGTGGTAGATCAACTCTTGTAATACTCATATCATCAAGAATAAATCAAGCAGGACGTAGGGTTTTACCTCCATCAAGAGGGCCCGAACCTGGGTAAAACATCATGTCCCCTGCCTCCTGTTACCATCCGCCTTAGATGCATAGTTCGGGACCCCCTACCCGAGATCCGCCGGTTTTGACACCGACACTCGCTGTCCTCCGTCCTCCCTCCGGTCGACCGAGAATCCAGTTTACGCCATGTGAGGCTATCACTCCTTGATCTTCCCCCTGTCCTTCCACTACCAAAACTCCTTCCTCCTCATGAACCACTCCCACTTCCGCTGCCATGCAAGCTGCTCCTCCACGGTCTTCCTTCATCCCCCCTGCGTCTCCCCATATCTGCTCGCATCCATTTCCCGTACTGAGCCTTCTCCCCCTTCTTCAGTCTCACCGAGCAACCCTTATCTACATGCCCCAGCATCCCACACACATAGCAAAAGTCTGGAAGGAACTCGTATTCAAAACTGCAAAACGGCCTCTCTTCTTCCTTCTTCTTCTGTCCTTCCTCCATCCTCTCCTCATCGCTCTCCACCTCCTCGTCCACGTAAAAGCCTCGCATAATTGGTCTAGTGATTGGCATGCGGACTTTAATACGTAGGTACCTCCCCCATTATCGAGCCATCGGCCCCCGTGCCCATCTCCACATACTTGCCCACCAAATTGCCAATGTCCTCTGTTGTGTCCTCCTCCATCTTCCCCAGTGGCAAGCCAAACACCCGGATCCATATTGGAATGTCATCAAAAACATATTGCTCTATTCTCTTGCTTGGCACGAAATCCACCATAACAACCAAGTCATTGTCGAACATCCACGGTCCCTCCTCCAATGCCTTCCGTTTTCCCGATTCCTGCTTGAAGGTGAAGAGAAATATGTTCTCCCCAATTCCTTGCAATCCACCCCCTTCAGCGGGCACCAGCAGTGGCCCAACGAGAAGCTTATCGCCTCCGGGTGCGCCGGCCGATCTGACATAACCTTCCCAATCGCCTGGATTTCCCCTTGCCTCCCCTTCGCCCCCGTCTTCCACCAGATCTTCACTCCCTTCTTCTCCTCCTCCGACAGCTGCATCTGCTCTAGCAACCCAGCCACCTTCTCCATACCTCCTGATGTCCACGACGCCCCGCGGAAAGAAACCCTAGAATTGTGTTTTACGGTCGCGTGCCCTAGGACGCACGCGAGAGGCTTTATGGTGGGGGACGGGCTCGCAAGCACAGCCAGGAGACCAGGCGCGGCTACTCCGATCTCCCGGCGGAATGACGGCGAGATCTGAATCGGGCTAGACGGCCGGCTAGCACGGACCAGGAAGGGAGATCAATCGCCTCCGTGATCGCCGGACCTAAACCTAACCGTCACCAAACGTGGGACGGACCATGCCACACAACGCACTAGATGCTAGACTACTGATATTTAGTATCCTATTAGACTACTAGTCCACCGTTAGCTTGATGCAGCCTGGACCGTGTGATTGAAGAGGTGGGCCTAGGTAGTTAGTTTGCATGTTGCACTAATTGCAATTTGTTTCCAGTCAACTGCTCCCCAAAAATCACGCTAGACCTACATCACTTTAGCAGTAAAATTCTCCTTGCTGCTTCATCCGTACACATGTTGAAATCTGCAATAAACTGGAAGAAACTGGTGCATCTAATGCATGCTGTTGGCCAGTTTTTTGTGACCGGGAAGCAGATACTATGATATATGGAAACATGTTTCTATCACTTGAATATTTCATTTTGCTTCTATTTCCTAGCGAATTTGCTTCCATATCAACAGGAGATTGTTTCAGTCCGGTGAGATTTGTGTCCAGCACGACCATTTATTTTGTTTAGATCAACTAGAGGAAATTTTGTTCCGAATGATCATAAAGCTGCCACCAGTGCAACAATAAATGCTTCCGACAATACAAATATATAGTTCCATCAAACACCTTTTTTACCATTGTTATTATTGGCGGTTTAGAAGAAATTAAATTGGGACTTTGCTTCTAAAGAATTTGGTATTTGCGTCCAAATGAATGGGAATTTGCTTCCTAAGATTTTTGGATTTGCGTCCAAAGAAATGGGAATTTGCTTCCTAAAAATTTGGCATTTGCATCCAAAGAAATGAGAATTTGCTTCCAAAGAATTTTGAATTTGCATCTAAAAAAAATGAGAATTTGCTTCCATATGTACAACAAAAATAATACATGCATGTGACCAGGTTTTGCATCGCTTGGGCACAATGTGGACACAATGCTTCAGAAGATATATATTTTGCTTACTAGTTTCATATATCACAATATTTCTTCCATACCAACATATATTTGTTTCAATCAAAAAGGAAAACATATATTTAAACATGGGAATATGTTTCCGCAATCTAGAACATTTGTCTCGGTTAAACGGAGAATTTGCTTCCATGGTGATCACAAAGCACCGCACCATCTACGGCAGTGACATGATCCGCAAGCATAAATGCGAAGATTGTCACAGGCACCGTGCCCTTGTGGAAAGACGTGTTGCATCTTACTACCTTCTTCTGTGCTTCCTGCAATCCGAGACATAATCATGCGACGGAGTTAACAAAATTGGATGAACAAATCCGAGCGATTGAGAAGAACTCTACAATGCTTAAAATAATGGAAATACCCAATGGAAAAAGAACAATACAAACTATGCTACGTGCAATCCAGTTTCAAACTAGTGCATCAGTCGGGACTTACATGTGCTTCATCCTCGTCGCCTACTTGTACAATGCTGAGATGCAATGTCGCCTGGTAATCCACCCTCATGTCTCCTGCATGGCGTGAGAGCCTATCCCAGTTGGCCTCGTCTCCAAACCGAGACGGCGCTCAGGCGAGGTGGATCAGAGCCTCAGAGGCCAAAACTGCAGGTGGAAAAGGCTCCAATCCTGGCGGAATTAAGCACGACAACGAGGGGGGTTACGAGCTTGACGGTCAGTCCCGGCTCGGCCGCCGGACAAGATGGCGTAGCGACGAGGTGGAACGGAGGTCGCAGATGTGTGGGTCAGAAACTCGTGCTAGGTGATCTAACATATAAAGTCTTCTAGAGTGGTAGTCACAACGAAGGCCTTGAGCGCACGGTACCACGGGAGAGAAAAAAGACCACCGCACCGCGCCGCGCGTGGGGGTGCAGCGCACCACGCGAAGGAAAAAAACCACCGCGCCATGGTGAGAGCCCCGCGCCCGTCCGCTTTCTCCTCCATCCCCCTCGTTTCCAACCCTAAAATCTTTTTCCCCTACATCCGCTCATCCCCTCCACTCCCTCGACAACGGTGGCGGCGGCCCCCTCTGGTGGCGGAGGAGGAGGGGGGAGATGGTGGCGCGGCGGCGACCTTCCCCCCTCGTCATCCTGGATCCCACCGGACCCGAGGCGTGCGGGCGCGGCGGCGACCTGCAAGGGAAGGGCGACACTCGAATCGATCCAGCGCCATGGATCGTTCCTGCGGGAGAAAGAGAAAATGAGGGAGAGAGAAGGAAGGAGAGGAAGCAGAAAGAGAGAGGAAAGAGGAGAGGGAGGTGCAGCGTTGACCGACGGCTCGCGCGGTGGTGCGGCAGACGGCGGCCTCAGCGGGTGTGCGACGACACCACGCAGCTCCTGTGCCGCGCAACCCTCTCCTCGCAGGCTCAATAGGAGGTTCCCAAGCCAGCTCGGGCCGCTGCTACCTCTTCCTCGCCGCCCAACAGGTCGCCGTGTTGGGGGAGCAGGGTAGCATCGGGTCCACAGGCTGGGGTGGAGGCCTTCCCAACTCAGACTGCGCGTCCTCCTCTTCGCCGCGTCATCGCCCTGGCCAGCTGAGCACCAACCCGACGGCTCCGGCATCCGATGCCAACACAACGAGGTGAGCTTCACCAAATACTCTCTCTCTCTCTCTCTCTCTCTCTCTCTCTCTCTCTCTACCTATCTCTTCATGCGGCCCCCTCCCTCTCTGTAATCTTTCGAGATTGATTTTGTTTCCAGGTTATACTCCAATCAAACATGTGAATATTTACCAGAGTGCTTCAAGATCGATCTGATGATCCACTACCGCTCTGCTGTTGGGACTAATTTGGATGGGAATGGTGATTTGATGGTTGATTATGATTACTTGGTTCTTGCTCTTGGAGTTACTGTGAATACATTCAACACTCCTGGTGTGATGGAGCATTGCCACTTTCTGAAGGTAAAATCCTGATTGGCATTGTGTGTCTCTTTACTGTTCTGCTATTTCTCATGTTTAAATCCTGACATGTAAGTTACAGTTTAATTTCCTGCAAACTCTTGAGATATATGGTATGTGTACCGTGCAGTATTAGTCATATCTTGTGCTTACAGCCTCACATTGCAAATGTCAGGTAGTGGAGGATGCCCAAAAGATTCGGAAGAGCGTGATAGACTGCTTTGAAAAGGCGTCACTTCCTAACCTCAGTGAAGAGGAGAAAAGGAAGATCCTTCACTTTGTGATTATCGGTGGTGGACCTACTGGGGTTGAATTTGCTGTGGAGTTGCATGATTTTCTTGTCGAAGATCTGGTGAAGCTATATCCTGCAATTGAAGAAAACTCTCAACTCCTACTTGCGCTCCGCCTCTTCCTCCTTTTCATCGCTCAATAGGAGGCAGCTCATCTGGCCGTGCAGCAGACCACGTCCTGAGCGGGTCGGTGACGGCGGTTGCAGCTGGTGCACGATGGCGATTCCAACGACAACAGGAATCTGCAACTTGTTAGACTTCTTTGCAACCCCAACAAGGCCCTCATCTGCTTTGTCTACATATATGCATGATTTCTATGATTGGAATCAGATAGCACTAACTATGTGTCAGACTGCTAATATTTATTTGCTTGATGATCCTTGAAGCGCACTCTACGCTCATACATGATCCCACATATTCTAGGTATAATGATACTATCTTTAGTGTTCTGTTCACGGGAATTTGACAAGTCACTGCTTAAGATTTCTTAACTTTTGTATAGATGCTTTCTTGAGGCTTTGGCTAAAAATCTGTGGTGTACGTCACTCATCAGGTTGAGTTTTTACCAGTTGCTGATCTTATTATTCTGGTTATATTGTCATGAGTAAAAAAAATAGTGCACTTCTTTTTGAGGAATCTTCATGCATATTTGTTGCATCCTTACAAAGTAATTGTACTTTAGGTAACTCTGACGGGCTAATGCCTTAAGCTGGGACATACAACAAAATACTTATTTTATGGGAGGAGTTTATGGAACTGGGTAGTGCTCATCAGGATGCTCTTGCAGCAATTGACACAATCGATGTGGCTAATGGAGCCAGTGAGTAACCTTGCCACCCTTCAGTATGGTCAGTTTTAATATATACTACAATTTCTGTATGCAAGAGTGACCTTCTACTGTTTTAAATGTAGTGTTCCGTTTAAAAAGAAATTCCATGCGAAGATTTAATGTGTACGATCGAACTATCTTTAGTTTAACAAGGTACTCTTTCTAATATTTTACTGTAATAGCAGGTTTTAGCCAATATTTAGTATTGAGGTGTTGATGACAGCAAATACTATCCTGCTTGTCTGTTTTCTAGACGTGTTTCTATATGCTTTTCAGTTGTTAGTTGTGATACTTTTTATTGTCTTTCGAAATTAAGATGTGCTCTGTATATGTGATGATACTATATACTTTCTATAGTTATTGAACTATGTACCATTTTTTTATTTATGCTTATGGAGTGCTTAGTTAATTGCTTGCAAGTAGATTTTATAGATACCAATAGAAATAATAACTTGGGATTTATTTCTGTTCAACCTCTGTGATCTAGATGAGCAAAGCAACAACTTTGGCTTTATTTCTTTGTGATGTAGATGAGAAAAACAGTAACTTGGATTTTAATTCTGTTCTCTATGATGTAGATTAGCAAGATTTTTAACCAACAAAGTAATTTATTTTAGTATGGTTTTGTCACTATGATTGGTAATATGAAGTTTATTTATTCTAGGTTCCTATCTTTAGACAGTCACATCCACGTTCGTACTTTTAGAATAGTTGTTGCAACGGGGAAGAGCATTTCTGCAATAGCAAGATATCAGGACCCAATGGGCATAGGCCGAACCAACCACCATCACTATTGCTTCAGGATTAGATAGCCAACTTCCACTCATGAGGTGAGTTTGCTTACTCTACTTTCAGTGTACTGTGCAGATATGTTGGTTAGAAATTTTGCTATGTGCCTGTCAAGTTGATTAGATATGAAAAATATGCTCTATAATACCCACATAATACTTGTTTAAATTGGCTTTTCCCTGGTTCATCAGTGCACACATGAAACCGGTAATAAGAAGAGAATCACCTGATTTTTTTATAGTCTATTTTAGTAAGCATGTTCATAATATTAGGATAGTTTAATTTGAGAACAATTGGCTGGAGGAACGATGTAATTTGATACTCTGTTATGTTGATCTCCAGAAAAATTTGGTTTTTGGTTTTTCATTGATGTACGTTAATCTGTTGTGAATCTTGTTTGCTTGCACCAATTATATGGGTAACAATTAGAGGGGAACTTTTGGAACTCATACATTCTATTTCAGTTAATGTTCAAAGCAACTTTCCTGTGTGAATCTGATAATCTCACTGAAACCTGTGTTTCATTGTGTATATTCAGCCTGTCGAGTCAAGTTTCAGACTGATCATGTATCCCCTTGATATTCACTGGATGGAATCCCCTGTTTTACTCAAACTGAACCTTCTACAAACATCGGAAAAGCAACAGTAGTAAAGATGGACAGAAATTCCAAAAATAAGGTTAGTTCTTTTTTGTTCTGTATCATTCTCTTTACCATTCCTTTTGGTACTACACTCCAAAAAAGAGGTAATCGGAAATATTTAGGTCCACTGAAAAGTAATTCTGGAGCTCGCAGAGTTCTCATTTTTCAGATTTGCAGTAGTATTCGCTTTTGGTTTACATGATATTGGTTGTATCTCCCTGACAACTGCTCTTCGGTTGGTGTAGGTGTTTTTTATGGATGTAGCTGGTTGCGATGAAGCTAAACAAGAAATAATGCTATCACTTATTACCTTTGTCCTTCAAATTTGAGTATAGGCCTGCGAAATAATGAATATTTGTGTCTCATTGCTCCAGCATGGTCAATAAAGATATGTTGACCCAGGAAATGTGGGTTTATCATAGGTCCTACTGTATACGTTGATATATGAAATATGACATTTCCGGTTATATGCTATCACTTATTACCTCTGTCCTTTGCATTGAGTATAGGCCTGTGAAATAATGGTGTATTTGTGTGTTGATTCGTCTGTTTTCCTTCATGTTCTGGTTCTAAGGTACCAGGACAGACCCAGAGTTATTTGTAAAAAAGTGCTTTCCAATGTACCAATATTTTGTATCCTTTCTAATGCTTAAAAAAGTGGCGAATAATTCTTTTAGAATATGTAATATCCGACATGTGTAACGCACCTTAAGAGACTACTAAGTTATCCTGTATAATTGGCACGCCCTACTTTTGTAGTAATAAATATATCATGTGCTGCTCCATACAGGTGATACATTGCATTTACCATAGTATTTGATTACATATGATAACATAAAATCTGTTTTTTCCTTAGCGGTTCGGCACACTTAGTGCATACAAACAGAGTACAAGCAAATTGATTAGATGCATTAGTTAAGAACACTGATTTTTTTTGGAAAGCTTCATCATGACATCGATATTGGTTTCGCCTTACTGCCACTCAGAGGTTGGATGGAGCATCGAGGATTTCAGGCTTGGGGTGGCCACATGTTGCAGGATAGCAGGAAGAGTTGGATGTGTTCTGCAGAGACCAGGTGATCAATGTCGTGTACAACACTTCTAAATTTGGTCATTTATTTATCCTCATAGCTGGTTCCCTTGATACTTTTTCTTAGAAACATGATCAAAGATACAAAAAGTTTTACTTCTGAAGCAGAAGTGGCAGTATAGTGTGCATGCCGTATTGACCTGTTCATGCCAATGGCAGAAGTATCTGATTCATCCGACCTAATTCAAGTTAACTTGAGTGCAGCAGTAGATAAACATTCACTTACAAATTCTACTCCAAATGGACAGTAATAGTAGTACGTGGGCAGTGTAAAATGTGTTTTTGTTAGTTCAGTGAAAATTAGAGATCAACCTGATGGTACTTCATTTTTATTCTAATCTGCCAAATGCTATTAAGGAAATGAAGTTTCTTCCTCGATCAAGTTATCAGTCCTTGGTTCACTCTTGCCCTTTGCGCTGGATGAGACGGGGAGGAGGAGGAGGAGGAGAGTGTGGGGGCATCTGGAGAGGAGCGAGGGGTGAGAAGTAGCAAGAGGTTCCTTAATAGCATTTGGCAGATTAGAATAAAATTGAAGTACCATCAGGTTGATCTCTAATTTTCACTGAACTAACAAAAACACATTTGCTCCACATTTCCCTTTGCGCTGTCAGTGAAAATGTTATACGTCTTAGCTACCTCTGCTCGCTTTCGATGTTCAGTTCACTACTTTACTGCTCTTTCCTTAATTTCGAGAGGACACAGGAGAGGGAGCTACAATGGCAGGAGAAGAATGCAATGAGGTGCGGTCTTCTGTTCGATGCCAAGGGCCTGTCCGGCAGTGATTTCCTCGGTGAGTACTCCACTACACGCCTTCCGTCGAATCCGGAGAAGAACATTTATCACCACCACCATGCATGTTCTTGGCTTGGCTTGGGGTTCGTCTGCTAATGGAGATTGATCTGATTTTACCTGTACTTGCAGGGATGATCTAGATGATATAACAAAAGGATTATATATGCATTTGTGTGCTTCAGAAAAGGTTACTGCTACATTCAACTTTTCACCAGAAATGATTCATATATCCTGAAGATGTTGCTAGCGTCTTGAAGGATTACTTATATTTGCTCCCTAATTTCCTGGATTATACGAAGTGAGTTGGATCATCGAGGGTTGGCGAAACTGATATTCAAATTTATTTTGTTCTTTAGACCAGACACTAGCCCTTTCTCTCTATTTAACATATTTCAAGTTCTCATGTTACATTATACTCCCTCCGTCCCATAATGTAAGACGTTTTTTGACACTAATGTAGTGTAAAAAAAAGTCTTACATTATGGGACGGAGGGAGTAGTAAATATTCAATTCACTTCTATTTTGTAGACAGGTCATTAGCCTTTTCTCTCTATTTAACACATTTCAAGTTCTCATGTTACATCAAAAGTACGCTGGTTAGGATGTTTGCAACATGCCGTGTGTTGTAATCTTTGTCCACTATACATGCACATATTAAATACTTTCATTAGTACTTTTACATATTTCAAGTTCTCATTGTTCAGTTTGTTGGTTTAATAGAGAATGTTCCTGATCCTTACTTTCATAGGTACATTTAGAAGTCACAATAGAGAAGGTTCGTAGCCTTGGCTCCAAAGCTTCAAGCTCTTATAGAAATTAGAACTGAGGGCCTTTTAAAATGAGTCCTGCATAATAGTGTTTTTCAGTAGGATGCAGAATTTTTGTTTGTCTGATCGGCTATCCTTGGTGCTGATTTACGTACTGATTTCATCATCATATGACTACAATAAAGAAGCTGTGTGTATAAATATTTCTAACTGCTGATACTTTGCATCAGTGATTTCAATTCTGTTGGTCCTCCTTAACATTGCTTGGGAATGTGAGGCTTAAAAGTTTCAACCCTGTGCAATGTGCTTCTCGGGTGTGGGTTTGTGTCTGACTAATTAACGGTTCTGTTAATACTGATATGTCCTTGTACATTATATGGGTATTGCATCGCTTGTACTTATAGTAAGTGAAAATTTTTCTCATATGTTTTAATATGTCCCCAAATAATATTAATGTGCACTCTTTCAATACATGGCTTACCCTTGGCCTTTGCGCCATTGGCGCAACTGGTCATCTAGTAGAGGAGAAGCGGTGACGGGCATGGCGAGCTAAGCGATGTGCACAGGTGGACAGGAGAGATGAAGGGAGTTAATTAAGGGAGAGAATAAAGGTCGTGGGCCAGAAAATCGGGTGGTTAATATCAGGCTTGATTTTCAGGCATCTCTCAGCCGTGAGATCAAATGCAAATCGACGTTGTTCGACGAGTCTGATGAATGATTCTCATCAGACTTCTGTATTGAAGTGTTTCCCTTTATAGATTCTACTATTAGGCAATCCCTATTTGGCGGCCGTTAGTAGTGTTTTTGCAAACGGGCGCCCGCAACACCCGAGCATCTATTTTCTTTTTTGTTTCTTAAAACGCAAAAAATGTCCTTCATCTATGAGTCCAACAAGCGATCTTCCTTATCGATAGATGAGGGTGCAACCACCACGCCACCCAACTGGATTTGTTAGAGTTCAAGTTTTCCACTCTTTTATTCTTTTTTTTTCTTTTTTTTTCTTCCGTTTTCTGTTTTTTTTCTTTTTTCTTCTTTCTGGTTCGACGATTTTGTTCTCAAATACGTGAACGTTTTTTTGTTATCTTCAAATTGATGAACTTTTTTGAATTTCAATGTTTTTCAAATTCAACGAATTTTCCATGAATTGGGTGAATTTATTTTTGAATTCAATGAATTTTTTCCAAAATCGATGAACTTTTTCAGATGTTCAACTTATTTTTCAAAATTTGATGAACTTTTTTCAAATTCGTTGAATGTTTTTCAACTTTGATGATTTTTTTTCAAACACAATGAACTTTTTTCAAAATTGGTGAACTTTGTTTCCAAAATCGATGAACTTTTTTTCATGAACTTTTTCCAAATTAATGAACTTCTTTTTAAAAAATTTGAACTTTTTTCTAATTATCGAATTTATTTATTTATTTGAATTGTCAATTGTCAATGAGTCAACAGCCGAACGAACGAACGAGGCAGGGAAAAAATTAAAACGAGCGATCTAATTCCCAGGCGAAGCTGCGAGCGGGCACAGTACTGGGCCGCGGCCCGCTGGAATGCGCACGCGAGCACCAGCTTCCTAGCCGGCGCTTAAAGCGCTGACTAGGAGCTCCCATTCTACTAATATGGAATACTTTTTTAGAAGATAATATAGAATACATACTCCCTTCATCCGGAAATACTTGTCATCAAAATGGATAAAAATGGATGTATCTAATCGTATTTTAGTTCGAGATACATCTCTTTTTATTTATTTTGATGACAAGTATTTTCGGACGGAGGGAGTATGAAGCAAAAAATGTGAGTACTATGAGCCGGCCCAACTACCCCAGCTTGCTCGCCTTTTTTCCAAAAAAAGACCGGTTGACTTTTGATTCTTTGAAAAATTTCAAAATTGGAAAAAAATGTGAGTTCGAAAAAGGTTCAAATTTTTTAAAAGGTTTCACAGCTTAAAAAAAGTCCATGAATTAGGAAAAAGTCATAAAATTTGCTGAAAATTCATAATTTTGAAAAAACGTTCAAAAAAATTGAAAATATGTTTGTCAATTTATAGGAAATTCAAGACTTGGAAAACTTCATAATTTCAAGAAATTTCACAAAAATGAAAAAAGTTCACTAGTTTGAAAATAAATTCAGAAAACTGGTTCATAAAATTTAGAAAAAAGGTCACGAATTTGCCTTAAAATAAGAATTTGAAAAGGTTCATGAATTTAAAAAAGAAAAGTAAAAAGAAATAAGAAACTGACAAAGAAATAGAAAAACGAAAAAACAAAACAAAACCAGCTAAAACAGTAGAAAAGAAAAAAAAACTGGGTCTAAAGCTTCCCAAATCAGGATTGAAAGGTTCTAGAAGCTTCCCCAAATCAGAAGGAGCTTTCAACCAGATCTCACGCTAAGCTACTATACATCGGTCGGTCTTTAACGAAGGAAACAATCGACAGGTGTGCGCTAAATACCAAACACATATTGTACGCACCAAATAGGATCCCACGTGATTCAGAATGGGAGCAATGCAGCCTATGGTAATATTGTTAGAGAGATTAGCAATAGAGCTTTGATGTTCAACTGTATGTTCACTTATGAATGTAGAGCTGCAAACTTTGATGCAGATAGTTTAGCCAAGTTTTCGTATTCTCTTGATCAGGGGCGACGTGTTTGGTTGGTCCATCCCCATGATCCTATTTATATCCTACCTCGTGTGCAGTCCCAACCATCTTAGAAATCCTGCCACATGAATTCATGCCAAGCTTGTAACAAACCCAACTTATATCTTTGAAAAAACAAACCTGCCATTCTTTTTTTTTTGTTGACAAAACCAAGAACTTAGATTTTGCTCTGGGCCAACTTTTTCCCAAAATCAACAACAAGAACAATTGAATTATAGGCACCTGACCAGTAGAAAAAAGAAAATCAATTTCCAAAAGGTTAATTTATTTTTATTGACTCACACTTTTACATGAAAAGAATCTAGAACTATAGATAAATAGCCACACGAATAATTTAGTCGAGCACCTTTTAGTACTGACTTGTAGCGGGACGGATATTACTTCAAAATGTACTAGGAGGGTCAAAAACAAAACATGTACTAGGAGCTCCTCCTGAGGGGTTGGTATCATCATCATCCTTGTGGAACTTTAGCACCGACCCCAACACTGAACTTGGCGCGGTCCTCTTCCTTTTCATTTTGGGTTGTTGTTGTTCTTGTTTATTTCGCTGAAGCTGCAAAAGTGAATTTCTTAATCTTGATAAATTTATTGGATTCACACATTATATACAACTATGATATTTTAGGAATAACGTAAGTTTCAAGGAACTAATTATATAAGACTTACCTTCTTAACTTTCGCTACATTTCACAATTAAATATATCTTTGTTTTTCTTACCATACTCCTTTAGTTCTTCTTCATTCATGGTCTCAAGCCTTGCCAGCTGCCAACAATGTCGTCGTATACAAGAATGATGAGCAAATACACATTATAAATTATACTCCCTCAAATCCATATTACTTGTCGATGCTTTAGTACAACTTTATTATTGTACTAAAGCATCGACAATTAATATGGATCGGAGGAAGTACTAAACATTGCTTAAATATATATCATGACTCCTGATTCCTAGCTAGAAAGAGGTGCTGCCTAGATCAAACGATACTTGTGAAACACGGATATTAGACATTGTGACACTCCCCACGGTAACAAAAAAAATCTAAATATTAATATCAGTTGTGTCATTTACCAATGCATTTAATCCTTCTATATGCCTCCTTACACTACCGGAACAGGGCTCTAAGCCGACAGCCAAATGTATGCCGACGGCCACCGTCGGCCTAATCCGAGCTATGCCGACAGCTAGGTCCTGGCCGTCGGCGTACAATGGTCGTCGGGCTATCCCCGTGTACGCCGACAGCAGCCGTCGGCACATAACAGCCGTCGGCTTATCCCAGACTACGCCTACAGCTGCCGTCGGCATATATAGACCGTCGGCATAGATGCGGGCCCGCCGACAACACTCATCACGGCCGGCTAACGACGTCAAATCTATGCCAACGGCCGTGACGGGTGGCCGTCGGCATAGATACGGGTGACACGTCACCGATTCAGAGCGCACCGACCAGGACCTATGCCGACGGCAGCCGTCGGCATAGCTGACACGTCATCGATCCGCGGCGCTGTCCATCTGCCCTGGCCGCAGCTATGCCGACAGCTTTGCCGTCGGCATAGTTTTTTCTTTTTTTCTTTTTTTCCATATAGTATTATTATTATTATTAAGCATACAATATGTGTTAATAAGCATACATATAGATTGTGTTAATAAGCATACATATAGTATGTGTTAATAAGCATATAGTATGTTAATAAGCATATAGTATGTGTTAATAAGCATACATATAGTTTTTTTTTCTTTTTCTTCATTGTTTTCTTTATTATTATTATTTAACTAACTTACATACAGTATATGTTAATAAGCATACATACATTATTTTTCGGTTCCGTACAGAGCGGTGTGACCCCCCTCACGAACGGTGCCGCCGCCAGCCGGCAACTGGAATGGGGAACAGCCGCATCGGGTCTATGCGAAGGGGACTTTGCTCCAAGTGTTCATATATATCGGATGACCTACCACAATCGGATGGTGTTATGCCATGTCCGAAGAGGCGGCACGCATCTCCGGGGTGTGGCCCCGTCACGGACGGCGCCGCCGCCGGCACCTGGAAGGGGGGAACGGACGCGTTGGGTCTACATGGAGTGGATGTATCTGTGGGTTTGGCCCGGATGTTGCTCCCGGGTGTCCTTATGGGCAGACCTGACACAACCGGGTGGAGAGGTCCACTGGTCAAAGCCCGTCTGTGCAAAGTCAAAGGGCTAGATCCCGTGGTCAAACGCTACAGGGTTAGCCGGGACGGGGGCCCTGGGGGTAGCAATGCCACCGGAGCGTCGTACCGGGCCCTCATACATGCGGGGTGGTGTTGTGGCATGTCCAAAGAGGTGGCACG
>NC_041388.1:549000364-549001071 GCF_002162155.2 Triticum dicoccoides | reverse complement strand
GGTGCCGGCGGCGGCGCCGTCCGTGAGGGGGGGCACACCTCGGACACGCGTGCCGGGCGTTTGCAACCACCACAACACTTACAAACTTGTGAGAGGCCGCCTACGCAAGATTTGGCGGCGTGCTAGCCCTCAGAGGCCGCCGGCCACAGCTGTAGACGCGCGAAGGGCAATCCGCGTAGAGGGAATTTTTGGGATACTTCTCCATCACCAAAAATTATGAAAAAATATTATCATTCCTATAGCACATGTGCCCACGTCGTGCAAAGAAACTCATGATTTTATCGCGCTCCGAGTATTTAATAATATTCACGCCGCATCGTTACCGCAGAATGGCTACTACCGTGTCATCGCCGTCCGTTAGGGGGGGCCACGCCCCGGAGATGCGTGCCGCCTCTCCGGACATGCCACCACACCACCCCGCATGTATGAGGCCCGGTGCGATGCTCCGGTGGCATTGCTACCCCCCAGGGCCCCCGTCCCGCCTAACCCTGTAGCGTTTGACCACGGGATCTAGCCCTTTGACTTTGCACGGACGGGATTTGACCAGTGGACCTCTCCACCCGGTTGTGTTAGGTCAGCCCATAGGAACACTTTGGAGCAACATCCGGGCCAGACCCACAGCAAGATCCCCTCGTGTAGACCCGACGCGTCCGTTTCCCCCCTCCAGGTGTCGGCGGTGGCGCCGTCCGTGAGGGGGGCCAAACCCC